>NC_090246.1:22201117-22228617 GCF_037325665.1 Littorina saxatilis
GTTCTGATTCCAAAAACATATAAATATGTTATATTTGGATTAAAAACAAGCTCTGAAAATTAGAAATATAAAAATTATGATCAAAATTAAATTTCCGAAATCACAACAATTTCATCTTATTCCTTGTCGGTTCCTGATTCCAAAAACATATAGATATGATATGTTTGCCTGCTTCTCTTCTCAGCTACTTTACATCTGCTTTCGCTTCGTCTTAAAGACTTTGCATTCTCCCAGTAAGGTCATATATTGTACTACGTTGCAAGCCCCTGGAGCAATGTTTTGATTAGTGCTTTTGTGAACAAGAAACAATTAACAAGTGGCTCTATGCCACCCCCCCCCTCCCCCCCCTTTCCCCGTCGCGATATAACCCTTCGTGGTTGAAAACGACGTTAAACACCAAATAAAGAAAGAAAGAAAGAACAAGAACAAGAACAAATCTTTAATTGTCTAAGGCCACAGCCCCTTACAATAGTGGTTAAAATAACAGCAATAGTATCTGCACAGTTATAAATTATAGTCACGCATAAAATTCAACAAATACATTAAGACCCTGATGACATGTCACTGAACCTGATTTATAAGGGTTCGTCTCTTCTGTAACATGAAGAACACAAATCTGCTGAAGCTGTTCATCACATTATCTTCATTACTGCCACAGAAATACACAAGTTGTTGTTGCAGCGTCTTAGAGTTCGAGATTTTCAAATACTTTGCTCGAAGGTCTTGATAAAAAGGACATAAAAATACAACATGGTGTTCATCTTCTTTATCAGCTGTACAGAGAGGACAGTTTCTTGTCGTTTGGTTTGGTGCGTGCCGAAACTTGTGAGCGTTGATTTCGGATACTCCTGCGCGGAAACGAGTAAGAGCAACTCTGTACTTAATATCTTCGATTAATTCAATGTATTTCTCTTTTTCCAAGCATGTTTTGTAACAATTATAAATGTCGAAAC
This sequence comes from Littorina saxatilis, assembly GCF_037325665.1. NCBI lineage: Eukaryota > Metazoa > Mollusca > Gastropoda > Littorinimorpha > Littorinidae > Littorina > Littorina saxatilis. The sequence goes on from NC_090246.1 coordinate 22,202,071, forward strand.
GTTCACTGCATTCTAAAAAGGAGAACCATTCTTGACAAAAAAAATCTTGTAAACGTCTTTTAAACTCTTGTAAGAAACACTTCTCATTCCCAACCATTCCGTACATCCACACAGCAGCAAAACCATTACAACATAAAAGACTCTGCACATGTGAGACCCAATTTGTGTGGCCCTTCGATGCCAAATTACATAAAGCTTTATATGCAATCTTGGAATATCTTGAATCAGGTTGCTTCAGCAGTGTAAACCAGTATTTCACACATCTGACTGCAGAGTTAATATACAGCGGATGTCTTCCCAATTCACCATACACAATGTTGTTTGGAGTTCAAATTGTCACTTTCATAAACTTTTTACACGCAAACAGGTGGACCCTTTCCACAGAGTCATACTTTCCATATCCCCATAGCTCTGAACCATACAAGAGCATAGGGGCGATCCGTGCGTCAAACAGTTTGAAAAACACCTTTGCCGAATGGCAGCCAAGTCTGTTCAGTAATCTAACGATTTCGATCACTCCCTTTTTCGCCATGGTTGTCTTTGTTTCTACTGCAATGTTCCAGCTCAGTTGGGTGGAAAGGGTTACACGGAGATATTTAAACGAGTTCACAATCTCAAGACGATCCATTCCGTAGAACCACTTCTCTTTCTGTGCAATGTGCCCGCCCTTTCTAAAAACCATGACCTTAGTCTTTGTCAAGTTCACGTTCAGACACAGTTTATCTGCAGAGCAGCGCAGGACATTAAGCTGGTTTTGTAGGCCTACTACAGTGCTGGATAACAGCGCAATGTCGTCAGCAAAAAGCATTACAAACAGTTCTAACTCAAACGGAGATAAACGTATCCCATGTCTGCCTCGTTGTATGACATCCTCGTTGATCAGAAACGAGAAAAATGTCGGTGAGGCTACACAACCTTGTTTTAAGGCCTTGCATACATTCAAAGAAATCAGTGTATTCGTTTCCGCACCGCACGCTGAACCTAGTCGGAGGAGGACAGAGTAGTGATTTTGGGGCGAGGAGGGGAAAGACGAGTGTCAACCTGGACGACTAATTGGGGCATCGGCACTGACGGAGTTCGATAAGTGCCTGCTTCTCTTCTCAGCTACTTTACATCTGCTTTCGCTTCGTCTTAAAGACTTTGCATTCTCCCAGTAAGGTCATATATTGTACTACGTTGCAAGCCCCTGGAGCAATTTTTTGATTAGTGCTTTTGTGAACAAGAAACAATTAACAAGTGGCTCTATGCCACCCCCCCCCCCCTTTCCCCGTCGCGATATAACCCTTCGTGGTTGAAAACGACGTTAAACACCAAATAAAGAAAGAAAGAAAGAAAGTCTTAAAGACGTGTTTAGTAATTTGCATTCCCCAGTCTTGGTTTTGTGTTTTTTGCATGTATTTGAACAGTATAGACTGCCAGGCCCTTTCGTCAATTGTACAGTTGAACGTGTCTATATAGGACCGACCAAACAAGGTCGGTGTAGACAGGTGATCGATATGGAAAGGTGGATTATACAGAAAAAACAACAACTAGCCGGAGATTCTTTGGAGCGGTCGTAATAGGCACGTGGTTGTTCTAAACAGTTGGTCGCCTGGGTAAGTTCGACTGTACTTTGCATCTGTTGTCTTAACAAAACAAAAACAATTTTGTTTACTATGTCGACTGTAAATTCTTGGCCCCTTGCGCATCTTCCAAGTGCTACCTATGGCACCTTCTCATCTATTTTGTTCTTGTTTTTAAACCCTATTTTCCCCGAACGTTTCACCGACGTCTTTGCTTTTCTGAACTTCGACACTTTTCAAGTGTTCACTCCCTATAGTGCCTTCATGCTAATGTCTTTGTAGGGCTCGGAGCAACGTGTTCGCTTACACTTTACATCGATTATTCGCTGACTTTAAAAAGCCGTGGACTTTGTTTTCTTTCTTCTTAAAGTGATCCTCGCTCTAATGTTGAAGCCTGCTTTCTTTTTTTCCGGGCACAGCTTAAAGCTGTTAAGTTAATTAACTTCCATTAGCTTCCGGTAATCGACTTGTCTTCGGGTCGTTCCTCCAGGCTCCGCCCATTTTCGTGCAGCTTATCAACGTGAAATTGTCCTGCTTTTGTACTCTCTTTGTTGCATCCCCGTAACTGAGGGCGTATAGGTTTCGCTCTGTCTGTTTGTTTGTCCTTCTGTCCGCACCCAGATCTTTTGAGTTTATAGGCCGATTGAGCTGAAATTTGAATTGAAAATAACTACTCAGAGATTGCATTCACTGAGTGCAAGTATTTTTCCTTAGATTAATAGAACACATCTACACTCTAAGTGGGAGTACGGGAATGGCCTCATCCCTCAAGGTCAACGCTTGTTTTCTTTTTGTCTGTATAAGCCAGCGGGTACAAGGTTGATAAAAACACTAGATAGTATATTCCAGTGTGAAGCCTAGATGTGCATATCCCGTCGTTGACACCTAGCCTCCCCCACCCCCCCCCCCTCCTACCGCCCACTGCTGCTTCTATTCTTGGCACATTCGCAGTCAATTCTCTCGCTCCGTTAAATGTAACTTTTTTTTGTCAATAACTACAAATCTTTTCCCCAGACGTTTCTACCGCCCGCGCTTCATCAGTACACCAGCATTTCCACTGAGCATCCCCGGAAGGTATAGGGTAGCTATTCTTCTCCCCAATGCCTCCTTTCCTAAATTCTTTTCTTTGCCCCTCATCTCCTATGCCGATCTCTGGGCTATTTTTCGCCGCCATTTGCTGTCCGTCTGGTCTCTTGCTGATCTGCTACCCCCAGCTGTCTTGATCCTGGGGCTGCGAATCAATTTGGCTTCTCGCGGAAGTGACGTTTAGATCAATTTGGTTTTGACGGAAGTGACGTACATCGCTCACACCGAGAGCGCCCCCTGTCCCTTGTGTTTGGAGGCCACTTTCCCATTTGGAGATCCGATTGGAAAAGACGTTTGGGCGTAACTGATTGAGTCCTGTCGGACAAGCATCGTGAATCCTTCCGTTCGGGAGTGGTAGTAAATGGTGCTGGATTAGTTTGACTGAATGTTATTATTTGCATGCTGAAAGCTTTGTGAACATCGCTAGATGTGTTTGTCAGGGGTCCCCTCTACTTGTCTGTCTATCTGTCTGTCTCAGTGTCTGTATTCTTGTATTTTTGGTGTGTCTTTCCGTCTGTATTTCCATTTGCCTTTACGTCCATCCTTCCGCTCGTCTGTCTTTCCGTCCTTCCGTCTGTCTATTTGTGTCTGCCTCTCAGAGAGACGGATTAGAAGACGAGGGAGATTTGACTTATTTTTTGTTTTTGTTAAATAACAAAGTAAATCAGTTAGTCAACTAGTCTCTCTCACTCAACTTTCCATCCGCCCGCCCACCCACCCCCTTCTCTCTCTCTGTCTGCCTGCGTAAGGCCATGTTTAAGCCGCCATTATATGGGGCTTACTGGATTTGGTCTGTTTGTTTGTTTGTTTGTTTGTTTGAGTAGGGCGGGCGGGTGGACGATTACAAACAAGTCGGGTAAGACTTGTATCTCTGGGTCAATTAAGCTCAAATTTCGTGAAATTGTAAGGAATAGGGTTACACGGGTGTATGCAAAAAAATACATTCCTAACGAAAGTCAAACGGAAGATATTGGCTAAAACGCTTTTACAAACCGAACCAAGGGACGAAACCCGCTGGCAGAAGTATATGTTATGCGGGAATTCCCGCACGTTTACTCCCCTTAGAATCTCGTTCTCTCTCTCTCTCTCTCTCTCTCTCTCTCTCTCTCTCTCTCTCTCTCTCTCTCTCTCTCTCTCTCTCTCTCTCTCTCTCTCTCCTAAATATTTGCAATCACATTTCAAACATGCCACAAAAAGATATATGGGTCCCAAAAAATCATCCCTCCTATACCTCGCATAGACCTCTACAAATCGAGCTTAGCCTTCTCGGGAGCGTTTCTCTGGAACTCCTTCCCCCAACAGATAAGAAATGCAACTTCAGTGAAAATGTTTAAGAGACAGTCACGTTCACACATCATTCGTGAATGAAATGTCTTGTTCGATTGTTATTTTGTTAAACATTTTGTACTAGTGTTAACGGATGTGTAGCTGATCGGAGCAACTTTATTCCCAAATGAAAGGTATAACTATGTCAATGTAATTTTGTAATTTTTGAGTTCTCCTTATGTAATTCCTTAAATGCACATTGTGTTGCATTCCATACAATGTATTTCTGTATTTTATATGATTGAATTTATATTTTTAATGTGCGTCTGTCTTTATGTGTTGTATAAAGGACAGGTTGGAAGAATAGGCTTTGCCTAAAACCTTTATCCTTTTGTAATAAAGTTCTGACTCTGAGTCTGAGTCTCTCTCTCTCCATCTCTCTCCCTCTCTCTCGCTCTCAGTACTCCCTCTCTCTTTCTCTCGCTCTCTCTCAGTATATGGTTTGAAACTGTTAAGCGTGACTTAAGGTCAACTGTTTGTGCAGAGACGGTATCCATGTCCTACCCCCGTGTCACCACGGGCGGCTTTTTGCCCATTAAGGTCAATGCTTGTTTAATTTGGTTTCTCGCACCCCCTTCTCACCCCGCTAGCTCAATCAACCTACATTCATTGCCGTGCATACTCAACAAGAGTGTGTAGTAGAACTCGCACCGGTTGTTTGCCTTCCGTAAAGATATCCGTCATTCTTATGACAGACGAACGCACCTGACGGGGCCGCTTTTGTAGTCTGTACGCGGACCCACTCACCCATATCTCGCCTGTTCTCCGCTCTCTCACTCCCCTTCTCTCCATCAGACTGTTTTCAAGTAAGGCAAAAAAAAAAAATAGGTGTGGTTACGGTAACATAGCCAAAAAAAATAGGGTAGGTAGGTAGGCAATCACTTTTTTTTTTTTTTAACTTTTTTTTCTAATGTGTACAAATTAAACCTACTTGACAGGGAAATAAGTGTGCGACACGGGCGCTTTCGCTTTCATTGCGTTTTTTGCACTCGGTTTTTTTTTTTTTTTTTACAAATTTAATAAAAAGTTATAGGATCGGCCCCTAAAAATAGGGTAGGTCGGGTTACCGTAACCACACCTATTTTTTTTTTAGGCCTAATCTCCCAGCCCTTACGGGGTCAAAGTATTACGTCACACAGACCTCGAAAACAACCTCGTTCTTTGCTGATTGGCATCGCGTGTACTCTCCCAGCCTAGAGCCTGTTCATTGAAGGGTGGGAGTACTCGAGTATTTCGCAGCGAGATGAAAGATTTTCCCGTAGACGAAAGATTCTCCCGTCTGTTTACCTGTGATAGAAGACTCTTTGCGTCTACCGCTCAGGTTTTGACGAAGGGGTGGAAGAGCTTCTGGTATGAATTACCTTATCGAATAGTTCTGGTATTTGCATATATGCAAGATATCAAGTATTTGTTGATGCTGATTTCTGGTAAGATTTACAGTGTTCGTAAGTGCAGCCAGTAGTGATGTGAGGTGTTTATTTGCACCCCTCAACGTATGATGAATAATGTATACATGCGAATGAAGATTATTTGCATGGGATATATATTACCCACCCACTACCTGCCAAGCTCAAAGGCAAAACTACCGTATCACATGGCTAAAGCCCTTGGGATCTCCCTGACTGTATTCAAACGCAAGGTAAACGGCAGAAGGTCAAGCTGCAGTTAGAACTGTTAGAGCAGCGTAAATCTCGTGCAGCACAGGTGCGTGCAAGAATTCAATGGATCGAGCAGGGTGAAAGGAACACACCTTTTTTTCTTGGGTTAGAAAAGGCGAGAGCAAATGCAAAAATAATGGAAAGTGTAACAGATAATAATGGACGGACTGTTACAACGCAAGAGGATATTATTCTCGTCCACAAAAACGTATTTTGCTGATTTGTGTACAACTAAACGAAAAATTGATGAGGGAAACATGAGCCTGAAAATTGACACTTTTTTGGATGGAACAAAGGTTTTAAAAATAAATGATCAACAGAAAGACAGCAGTGAAGGGGAAGTGGTAGAAGGAGAAGTTTTGTCAGCTCTAAAGCGTATGAATAATGGTTCTGCGCCTGGAATGACTGGAATTGATGGATTAACAGTTGAGTTTTATAAGTTTTTTTGGAGTAGCCTAAAAAAGTATATACTTGCTTCTTTTAACTCTGCTTTTAAGAATGGAACTCTATCTAATTCACAGTGTAAAGCGGCAATTACACTGATTCATAAAGGGAAGGATTTATCAATAAATGATTTAAAGAATTGGAGACCTATTTCACTGACCAATACAGATTATAAGTTATTAGCGAAATGTTTAGCTCTTCGGCTCTCTGGTGTTGTACTTGTAGGGAGTGTTGTGAATGAGGATCAAGTTGGGTATATAAAAGGTAGACGTGTCTCAACCTTATTGCGATTAGTTGATGATGTTTTAGAACATGCAGATTTACATAATAAGCCTGGATTGATGGTGTCAATTGACTTTTTTCATGCATTTGATTGCATTTCCAAAGAGTTTATGTTGAAGATGTTTGAAAAATTTGGTTTTGGAACTGATTTTGTGAAATGGGTTGATGTTTTGATGAAAAACGCAAGAAGTTGTGTAAATTATTGTGGTTGGTTATCTGAATTTTTTAATATTGATTCCGGAATAAGGCAAGGTTGTCCTTTTTCCGCACTAGCCTTCGTATTAGCAGTTGAATTGTTAGCAATCAAAATTCGAGAGGCCAAAAATATAAAGGGTATGTCATTATGGAACAACGGGGATATGGATAAAGTTTTGAAAGTAGTGTTGTACGCTGATGATGTTACATTGTTTTTGCAAGATGAACATGACATGTTCCAAGCCCTGGCTTTGATTGATACATTTTCGGAAATATCAGGTTTGAACATAAATCACCAAAAATCCAAGCTAATGTGGTTTGGGTCACGGAAGAACTGTAGGAATGAGTGTTGCGGTTTTGCATGTACAGACAAAATGAAAATTCTGGGTGTATATTTCTGTAATTACATGCGTGCGTCAAAAGTGAGAGAGAATTGGGAAAAGAGAGTGAATGTTGCGAAAAGGCTCATCTGCGTGTGGGAGAAAAGGAATTTAAGCATTATTGGTAAAGTCTGTGTATTTAAAACGTTTATTCTGCCACATTTTGTCTATATAATGCAGGCGCTGATTGTACCAGACGACGTTCTAACTGAAATTAATAGGTTTGCGTAAAGTGCTGCTTGTTCGGTGTGAACGTGCGCGTGTGTCATGTTTGAATGAAAAAGCGCACATCACCGTAATCGCTATGCTGATGCTCGTACGTCATGAGTGGCAGGATAATACATCATCTACACAGAGAATCAAGGTCACAGCCAACGCAGACCCCAGACACAGTTCTGGAGTAGTGTTTGGCTTGACTTGTTGACCCATTTTTAACGTGAAACAATGTCATTTGCAGATTCGTTGTAATGTCAGATGTTGGGATATCCTGCCTACAGCGGGAAGTATAACTTGTTTAGCATAAAACCTGAAGTCTATCTTTGTGATGCAGACACACACTTAATGTTAAATATTAAAACTCCCCACCTGCATGCTCCTTTCGCCTTTTATTCAATCTTTTGAGGGCTTCCTAACCAAGAAAAAAAGGAGAAGAAGGAGTGTTCTTGCGCACTAACCCAGTGGAAAATCATCATTTGAAATATATCGAAGCGTGACTTTCTGTTGTCTAGCCTATGAATTGTGCATGCATTGAGATTTTTTTGTTTTTGATTTTTGATTTTATTTCTTGATTTTTTTAATTTTTAATTTTTTATATTTTTATATATTTTTTAATAACTTATTCAGCCACAAATATAAACATATTCTACATACATAAAAAGCAAAAAAGCCTACAAAACCGCTCCAGTCCAACCATATTCCGCGTACACAATCATTACTTCCATCCCCATTTTGAAATATCGCAACAACAGACTTCCAGATATATAACACGATCATAAAATGTGTTCTCTGTTTGCATGTTTGTCCAGTCTTGTCCCCACATAAAGCATATTAACTCTACCTGTCCCAAGATAGGCTAAATGGTTCTAAGAGGACGTTAAAACTAATTGTAATTCAATCGAGTTTGCGTTTTAATGAAACAGATCCTGTGATTGGTCAGAATGCCCCAACTCATTAAAAATTACAGGTCACTAATTGTCGATACAGCATGACTTCCCTTCTTTGTCTCTGTTAAAGGCATAGAAAGCTGATGAATATACACGCTAATTGCTTTACCCAGAGCTGGAGACAGACTAAATTAAGTTCCCTGCAAAATATTGTGGTCTAGGAGCCCTTAAATGTTGAAATATTTGAATTTTTATTTTGATCTAGATGGTCCTATTTATAGATTTGACAACACATGTAACGTTGATGCAAGGGAGCTAACACCGCGGCTTTGTTGACATCCTCACTTTTTCAGAGGCTAGAACAAGCTGTAATGCATGTATTATGGTCCGCGCATGGTGACATATCGTCATTATATGGTCTTATGGTGCGTTTGACATGGATTGTGGGCAAACTACACTTTGTAAACACGGGAGTGCGTTAGTATGCCTTTAATCTAGGTCCCGCAGTGGGGCACTGCGGTTATGAAATTAAAGGCCCCTCCTGTTTTTGGAACCGCAGGAGCTTTCTAGTTTGCTGTTAGGTAGATTTTTGGTTCCTCTTTCCTGTCATGCTCTCTTTTTCTTCATGAATTCTTTTCTTTTTTCTGCCTTCTTGCTCATTCACCTGTATTTTTTCCAAAAATCTCTTCTCTTGCCGCTTGTCTCGCGATTCATGTATAGTTTAATCTGTTAGTGTTCTGATGTAAGTCCAGCAGTAGATAGGTTAAGCCTATTTTAACATACTGGAAACTGGTAATCTTCCAGTAGGTATTAATTTAGTTTTACTGAAGCCTGCTGGGACACAAGTAATGGGTTAGTGCATTTGTAAACAGGAATCGCTTGACAAGTGGCCCCCTTCATCCCCCCCTTCCTCGTCCTGATATGGCTCTGCGTAGTCGGCTGGACGTTAAGCAACAAATAAACAAACAAACAAACTTTAATCTAGGGAGAAAATATCCAGCGATATTTCTCCGTAGGCCTAAAGTTCGGCCATGACCTAGGCAAAATAACTTGCGCAGCCGCAGAAACAAGAAAATGGAAATCTTATGAAGCCGTCATCAACACGAACACAATGATTGCAGAAGCAAACTCTGTACCTACACGACCGAGAGTCAGACACAAGACTGATTATTTCACAGCTGCAAAGGGTAAGCTTACTCACGTCAGGTCTTCACTGACAAGCTAGGAACAGACGGAAAATTCCAAACAAAAGTAAATGACGTCAAAGTCTCTTTCGCTTTGCGTGTAACTTTGTCATGACGTCTTTTTGTGACGACAGTATACGCGACAATTTGTTCGCTTCCGGTGTCATTTTATACTGAAAAGCAACTCAAAAGAAGGAGCTAAGCCTGTGTCTTGAAACAGCTGAAACACTCTTTTGGATTGCCGTTTCAATGTTAACCAAAAAGTTAAAGAAAAAAACAAGGTTCAGTTGCGAACTGACAGCGGATTGAGCATTTATTCCTGTTGATGAAGGTACGATTGAAGCTTTATTCTCTCCGTCAACCAACAAGACTAGATTTGTAGCAGACGAAAAACAAAGTGTGCGTTTTTCCTGTCTTGTGAAGGCGATTATGTCGTTATAAGTTATCTGTACGTTGTAATGACATTTCAAAACAAAATCTAGCTTTGATGCGTCACGGGACAATAAGTTTATACGTTTTCATCCATGGAATGGTTTTTTTCGTCTCGGCAGGGTGAATGAATTCACGATGTCTTTTCCGGAACTGGACAAAACTGGCCTTGCCAAGACTGAAACAAAATATAGTTCTACAACTTCTAGGCTTGGGTTGATTGCCCATGGTGAATTTCCAATGATTTGTTTCCACATCCCATGACAAATTCTCCTTACTTTGGTCATGCCATATATACGTTACAGCTCCGTCCATCCATGGTATCGCGTGATATTTTGTCTTGACGGGGTGAAAGAATATAATGACGTCACTCTCGGCAGAGCCTCGAGTGACGTCATCATATTCATTGACCCAGTCTCGACAAAATATCAGGCGATACCATGGATGGACGGAGCTGTAACTTATAAAATACATAGTCACTCGCTAAAAAATCCATTAACAACCTGCTGGCAGAGGCGCATTGATACAGCCTCAACTAGTCTCGGTTAGCTTTGAGGGTCATTTTACAAGTAGGAAATATGAAGTACCAACGAAATACCGAGACCATAAGGTATGCGGAAGTGATGACGTCGGATACGTGACGTAAGTTGATGCATGAATTCTTTCGGACTACGTCAGTCAATTCCAAAGATCGCTTTTGTGATGAAAAGAAATTGTTTTGAGTTTGCTGTCCAGAAACCCGTCAAAAAAGGAGGGAAAATGTATGTGAAAGAAAACAAAACAGGAGGAGAGTGATACGATAGGAATACAGATACATATTTCTTGGGACTTGACCCTTGCAGGTAGGTGGACTGAAAGTAGTGTGTGAAAAGAACAGAACCATTCGGTGCTTCCATTTGAAACTTCTCGGTCTTCATCGTGGATTGACGCCCTCCCAAAGTCTAATTGAAGCCCTCCGTCGCTTCGCTCCGTCGGGCTTCAATTACCTTTGGTCGGGCGTCAATTACACATTAACATGCTTCCATTTGAAACTTCGAGGTCTTCATCGGGGATTGACGCCCGACCAAAGGTAATTGAAGCCCGACGGAGCGAAGCGACGGAGGGCTTCAATTAGACTTTGGGAGGGCGTCAATCCCCGATGAAGACCGAGAAGTTTCAAATGGAAGTGTGTTAATGTTATTGTAATTCAATCTGACGACGATCTCTTTTCTGCTTTCATGCGATGGTAAACAGACAGAATTGGTTCTGTTCTGTTCACACACTACTTTCAGTCCACCTACCTGCGAGGGTCAAGTCCCAAGAAATATGTCTCTGTATTCCTGTCGTATCACTCTCCTCCTGTTTTGTTTTCTTTCACATACATTTTCCCATCTTTTTTGACGGGTTTCTGGACAGCAAACTCAAAACAAATTCTTTTCATCACAAAAGCGATCTTTGGAATTGACTGACGTAGTCCGAAAGAATTCATGCATCAACTTGCGTCACGTATTCGACGTCATCACTTCGCATACCTTATGGTCTCGGTATTTCGTTGGTACTTCATATTTCCTACTTGTAAAATGACCCTCAAAGCTAACCGAGACTAGTTGAGGTTGTATCAATGCGCCTCGCCAGCAGGTTGTTAATGGATTTTTTAGCGAGTGGCTATCGGCAATTAGTCACCTGTAATTTTTAATGAGTTGGGGCATTCTGACCAATCACAGGATCTGTTTCATTAAAACGCAAACTTGATTGAATTACAATCCCCGATGAAGACCTCGAAGTTTCAAATGGAAGCATGTTAATGTGTAATTATCATCATGAATTGTGGAGTTCCCACAGTTTCTTATAATACTAGTACACGGCGATTGCTGAAAAGCTCACCCACATAAACAACGTAACTTAGCCATCAGACGCCAATCTAAAACGTTCAACAAAGACCTATAGCGGAGAAAATAGGTCACCGTCGGTTTTTCTGGAAACCTAACTTGAGTTTAATGATCTCAGGGTAGGCGACAGACTCTTTTGTCGCGGCTAAAGTACCCCCCAGGAATAGGGGAGAGTGGAAATGGAGTGTTTGACTTGCCCGCCTCGGTAAATAACGTCGCTGAAAACAGGGGTTGAAAAAAATAATGGCAAGAGAAGTCAGGCGATGCCGCGTGTAGCAATAGAAGAGATGAAAATGTCTGATACCGATTTTGCGTTTAAATTGGATCGTTTTGTTGAAATTCGGTGATTGTACAGATTTCTATTATGTTTCTGTTTGAGGCAGGGTCGAAATACCTGAGCGGGACTGACTTATGAACTTTATTTCAAAAGGTTACAGAATAGAGCACACACTGAAAAATAAGTTTTGTTAGGTTATAGAACGTTTTGTAGACAAAGCGAAATATTCACAGACATTTAACACTCTCACTTACTTCATACTGGAAGTGAATGTTTCGTTTTGTCAATTGAACGTTCCCTAACCGTACCATTCTTGTTTGTTTTTACATTTAGTCAAGTTTTGACTAAATGTTTTAACGTAGAGGGGGGAATCGAGACGAGGGTCGTGGTGTATGTGTGTCTGTGTGTGTGTGTGTAGAGCGATTCAGAGAAAACTACTGGACCGATCTTCATGAAACTTGACATGAGAGATCTTGAGTATGGTATCTCCAGACATTTTTTTCATTTTTTTTTAGAAATGTTTTTGATGACGTCATATCCGGTTTTTCGTGAAAGTTGAGGCGGCACTGTCACGCTCTCATTTTTCAACCAAATTGGTTGACATTTTGGTCAAGTAATCTTCGACGAAGCCCGGACTTTGGTATTGCATTTCAGCTTGGAGGCTTAAAAATTATTTTTCAACCAAATTGGTTGACATTTTGGTCAAATAATCTTCGACGAAGCCCGGACTTTGGTATTGCATTTCAGCTTGGAGGCTTAAAAATTAATTAATGAGTTTGCTCATTAAAGTTGTCATTAAAATCGATTTTTCGCAAACATATTTAAAATTGATTGCATCGTATTCTTCATTACATTCTGAATCTAAAAATATATACATATGTCATGTTTACTCTTAAAATGTGATCACAATTTACGAAAATAGATGAATTAGTCTTACGATTACAATTTAAGAAATCGATCCAAAAATGATTTCATCTTATTCTTTATCATTTCCTGATTAAAAAAAAAAATAGATATGATAGGTTGTATTCAAAACAAGCTCAGAAAGTTAACAAGAATACAGAAAAGCGCGCTTTCCTGCTCAGCACAATACGCTACCGCGCTATTCTGGCGTGTCAATTTCACTGCGTTTTGCACGTGGGAGGTGAGCGATTTCCTTCTCTCGGGGATTGACGAAGCTGTACTGTCTTGGTTAAAAAATACAGTGCGTTCAGTTTCATTTCGTGAGTTCGACAGCTTGACTAAATGTAGTAATTTCGCCTTACGCGACTTGTTTATTCTTGAGTTTGGAATATTCGCAGTCTCTCTGTTTTGAGGTTCAGTCAAGCGGGACTCTGATGTTTGGCAAAGCGATCGACCAATCAATGTAACGTATGGCACCGAGTTAGTGAACCAGTTATAGGATGCAGGTGCATGACAACAGTCACCTTATGCACATCTCCCGCATGCTTTGGATGTCTGTAATCGTTAGGTGTTATATTGATCACATCACGCAAACACATCCTTTCTGTATATATATATAAAACATCAGAAATTGTGAAAGAAACAATTGAAAGTCACCAGAGACTTTCTTCCGAGATTTGTTAAAATCTCTTAGCAGAGAAAGAGAGAGAGAAAAAGTATCCCTTCACAGACAGCCTATTGGGAGCATCAGACCCTCCTCGAGGGGGACCGAGATTTACAATGCAAAGTCCCTTTGTGGGGGACGTATCACAAGGAAATCTAGTCCTGAGGAGGACCATTGTTTTTGTACCTAGACCAGACACGTGTTTCGACACTATTGTGTCTCATCAGTATATATATATATACGGCAAACGGCGAAAAGCTGCTAAGTCGTCACATGCTAAACTCCCGACCTCAACGCAGCTTTAGCTACATATATCATGCAACTGCGAACGGTGGCAAGCTCTTGAGATCGATGTCTGTGTAGTACACTGATATGGCCTTTGTCAACGTGCAGTTTTAAACAACATGAAGCTCAAGGTTCGTGTGATGCATTCGAGTTGTCTTTTGAAGTACATGGAAGTGCAAGAAGGGTATCTCGATTGTAAAGGCAATGGCAACGAAGGTAATGGAACAGCGCGTCATCTCGTCCAGCTGTACGAAATCATCGTCGTCTATGACGGGCCGGGCGCGTTGGCCCTCCGAGCGCGGGCCATCTTGATCTGAACTAAACTGAACCGCAAAGTGCACAAAGTTAACAGCTGTAGGACGTCGAGATGTTTGACTTCTCTTGATCGACATGTGTCTATGTAAACGCAGCCGTTGGTTGATTAAACGTATGATGTTGTGACGTTGTTCACCCGTGTTTGTTAAAGGGTAAACTTATACAAGCACTTGACAGTTGTTACGCACTGTCATCCGTTTTTAATGTTTAACCACACGTATACAGGTGTGTGATGACGTCATGCCTTATACCCGTCTTCTGCAAGTGCAAAAAGTTCATACTTATCTTACTCAAGGGAATATGATCATTGGATTCCTCTTCGACTACATGTAAAAGAATACCGTCACATGAGTTGAAAGCTGTGAGATTAGTCATGACATAACTCATGACGATGGATACTGATTCGTTTTGCAACATTTAAAGTGATAAATATTTGATTACCAGTCATCGAGTGTTAACAGTGAATGGATCCGAAGAGAAGACCGATTTTGTTCGCACTGTAGATGTGAAGCTGCAGACAAACTTCATTATTTGTTTAACTTTACCTTTTTGATGATTTGCGAAAACAATATTTATTCAGACAATGTAGCAACGTCCAGATGCCATGAAATTAAATCATTTATTGTCATTGAAAAGAAAGAAAAAAAGAAACTATTATCAAACCGGTACACTTGCAAGTTGCTGTTGTAATAAGACATGCAGGGTTATTGATTTTTGTGTCAAAAAAAAGAAAAAGATTATTAATGGTTATTGTTTGTTAATGAGATGATTGTTTGGAATATGTTTTGTGCGTTGTAATTTGAAAGTAGTTTTTCCTTGCCCCTAGATGGCCTGAGATCCCATCTCCCCCCCTTTCCTCGTCGCGATATAACCTTCGTGGTTGAAAACGACGTTAAACACCAAATAAAGAAATAAAGAAAGATGGCCTGAGATCGTATTAAAACCTTGAACCTTGGATCTATTGTTTTTGTTTTATCATATTCTTGCTTTACTCGGCCACATCGAAATGGGAAAACAATTCAAATGTCACTGTTTTACCTCATTATTACGGTTTGTAGGTCTTTGGTTACACGTACGTGTCAACATTCTCAACAAGTGATACCACATTATATCTCTCTGTCCTTGAGAAAAACGAAAAAGTCGTGTAATCTCGAATTTGTTAATATGATTCGTTTACCCGTATTTGTTCACATACTTTATCCGATAACTTCTAATGACACGCAAAACAACGATAAGAAAGACGTTATCCGATGAGTTATCCTCAATTTTATCAATTAGAGAAACACTTAAAAGCTGTGTGTTCTCGTACTGCACATGATTCATTTCCCAGATCTTTTCCTTGTATATCTGATCACCTTGTATCACAAGCAGAAAAACGAGAAAAGTTAATATGACATTAAATCCGATGCTTGCTTCACTTGCATTTATGTTTGCCTGACAACGGTTAAGTCGAGATTTGACAGAGATTTTCCTCATATTAAAGCTTCACAACCACAGCTGCTATCGACAGATCGAGCAGATTTTACGAGCTTAAGTTGTGTTTTCTTTTCGTTCGATCATGGCCCTTGGCTGTAATAGAGAACGTGTCGAGATCTCTCTACTCCTATTCTCTCGCCTTGCAACTATTTGAATTTTGTCTCTTTTCATCGTCTCTCCAGTTCTTCGGTTTTTGTTCCCTCTTTCTCTCTCTCTCTCTCTCTCTCTCTCTCTCTCTCTCTCTCTCTCTCTCTCTCTCTCTCTCTCTCTGTCTCTGTCTCTCTCTCTCTCTCTTCTCTTCTCTCTTTGAGTGTCTGTCTTCTCTGTCTCTCTCGCTCCCCCTTTCTGTCCCCATACCTCTCTCTCTCTCTCTGTCTGTCTATGTCTCTCTGTCTGTGTCTCTCTGTGTGCGTGTGTCTATCTCTGTCTCTCTCTGTCTCTGTCTGTCTGTCTCTCTCTGTCTGTCTGTCTCTCTGTCTCTGTCTCTGTCTCTCTCTCTCTCTCTCTCTCTCTTCATTTTTTAAGTCAGGGGCTAAAACAGAACCCTCCAATTACAGGCCAATATCTATTTTATCGGTTTTATCAAAGCCGTTGGAACAACATATTAAGAAGTTTATTATGTCACATTTTAACGAAAATGCTTTATTTCACCCAAATCAGTCGGGGTTCAGAACTCATCATTCATGCCACACAGCACTTGTTTCTCTAGTTGATCAGTGGTTGAGCAAGATTAACGAAGATAAATTATGTGCTGCTCTCTTCGTTGACTTTGCTAAAGCATTTGATGTGATTCATCATGACCTACTTCGTAGGAAACTCGCACTGTACGGCCTTAGAAATAATACAATATCGTTAATCAAGTTTTTTCTTTCTGATCGAGTACTAGCTGTGTGCGCCAACGGCTCTATGTCTAGCATGCAGTCGGTAGGTTACGGCATTCCTCAGGGATCTGTACTCGGCCCTCTTCTCTTCACCATTTACATAAATGACCTTCCCCTACACATAATCAGTAACTGTGAACTCTTCGCTGATGATACCACTATTCACACTTCCCACTCAAATGTGAAGGTATTGTCAAAACAACTTCAAGAAAGTGTTAACGAGCTTTTAGCGTGGATCGAATTAAACCACATGGCTCTTAATCCAGACAAAACAAAAAGCATGCTTATTACCACCAGACAAAAACGCCAAAACTTAAAATCTAAACTTCCACCTTTAACGATTAATAATCACATTGTTGAAGAAGTTAATAAACACAAAGTTCTAGGTGTTATTTTTGATAACGATTTATTGTGGACTGATCACGTTACAGGAGTATGTAAAGTACTTTCCAAGAGGCTTTACTTGTCCAGAATAAAACACTTCTTGAACAGGCATGGCAGGCAACTTTTCTTTAACGCTCACATTCAATCAATCATTGATTATGCGTCAACACTATGGGATTGTGCGAGTGCAAAAACTCTGAAACCTTTATTTAGTTTACATAAAAGAGCAATCAAAGTTATTTTATTACAAGTCTTGGTTTCCAACGAAGACTATAAACTTTTAAACATCCTTCCTCGTAAATCAAGACTCATGTACAATAAAGGCGTTTTGATGCATAAACTCATAATTGGAAGTGCGCCTGCACCTCTTTCTTCTCAATTCACTTCCCACAATTTAAGAGACCCAACAAAAATGTATGCTCCTCGGCCTGGTATAGATCTTTTTAAGTCCAGCCTACTCTTTTCGGGGACTAATCTTTGGAAATCACTTCCAAGCGGTCTCAGACATTCCGTCAATGCCAAGACTTTTAAAGACAGATATTTCTCATTCCTTATACATGGCACATTTCGTTCTCACTTAGCCTGAACATGTTTATATTGTTGATGCCTTATTTTTACCTTTTATACGTTTCAGTAGATACATGTACCTAATGAATTTCATAACATGACTTATGTAACGATGCTACATTGTTATTATTTGCAACGTAATTGTTCCATTGATTCCTCAGTTCATGGAATTTTTCTTCCCTCGAAGTTGCACACGTTTTTGCTTGATTGATACAGTTTTCATTATGCCTTTGACAATAATGTCATGTTCGCTTGTATGTATATATATATTTTTTTTTACTAGTCTGTTAATCGTTTGTCTCTCTCTCTCTCTCTCTCTCTCTCTCTCTCTCTCTCTCTCTCTCTCTCTCTCTGTCTCTCTCTGTCTCTCTCTCTCTGTCTCTGTCTCTCTCTCTCTCTGTTGAAGCGTGCGAGGTCCGTTAAAATTTGTTTCTTTCTTTTTCTCAAAGTTCTCGCGTTTGAAAAAAGCATAAGACCCAGGTTTTCGTTTTGTGTTCTCTCTCGCTTTCTCTGTCTTTATTTTTCTTGGTTAGTGTTCGAACGTGCGAGATCTGTTGTAAAAAGTTTCTATTTTTCCTCAAGTTTCTCGAGTTTGAAGAAAAAGCATAGGATTCAGCTGCAGGCGTTGGGGCAATCATTGATTTTGTCTTAGATGACGTCGCCAGACAGTTTTTGCTGTTCAAATTCCAATTAGTCAATCCCTCTTTCTTTTAATCCCACTTTTTCTCTCTCTCCCCCTTAATGCAAACCAAAACGCACTCCCTCCCTCCCAACTCTCTCGCTTTCCGGCCCCCGTCTACCTCCCCACCCTCTGCGTTTCTTAATGCAATTGAAGATGTGATTTGACATTAATTCTCCGTGACCAACCTCCTCTGTGTCTTGAATTTCGCCGTCGTTTCTTTTCCTCCATTGCTTTCTTCGTTTTTCATCCCTTTGTTGTTTCCTGGAGAAAAAAGTTTGTTTTTTCTCTTTGAGCAATGTTTCCGTACACGCAATAGTGTTCTGGAAGCTTGCATAATGCAAGAGCAGTTGACATTTCTCCTATGTTGTCAAATGAATCGGGGTAGAAATTGTCTCTTGCACACAAATTCTCTTCAAGTCGAGAGAGTCTGGAGTCTGGAGTCTGGATGGTTTATTGATTGGGCCTTGGGCCCATTTCAATTCGGGGTGTACACATTTTCATCATACATGCATCATGAAAAATAATCATTGTAATATTAATCATAATAAAATAAATCATCATCATCGTAATGACAGTCGACATGACGACTGTGGAAACAGGCATTTACAACAGCAAAACGTTTGGAAAAGGACAGTAATGCATCAGCACAAAATCCAGTCTCTGTCGCACTTCACTCATGTCTCTCTGTCCTCTTTCCGTCCATCCATCCATCCAGCCAGCCAGCCATCCATCCATCCATCCATCCATCCTTCTATCCATCTCGTGTCCCTCTGTCCTCCATCCATCTAATCAACCGTCTGACTGTCCAACCATTCATCCGTCATCCATCTATTCATCACTCCATCTATCCCTTCACATGCCCTTTCACACGCAAATCTGCAAGCAGTTATATGCATAATATGCATAGTCGAGAGAGAGAGAGAGAGAGAGAGAGAGAGAGAGAGAGAGAGAGAGAGAGAGAGATAGAGAGAGAGAGAGAGAGAGACTGCGAGAGTGGATCGTGGTGTGGTTAGTTAGTTAGCAGTAACTAACCGTTCATAATCACCTTCTGTGATATATTGAAACGTGACACGGCCACCCCTTTCAACCGGTCTAATGAACCGTTGCGCACAACACCGCCGCTTCATTGAACTGATTATTTTTCGATAGATCGCGTTTTGCATTGTGTTTGCTCCCTCAGCCGTCGCCCTTTCGCTGCCTAACGGTTATTACCTGACCTCGTTTGTGAGCAGGTAACGTCGGCAAACGGGGATTTTCTTTCATCCAAAACTAGACATAATAGGTGACTTTCGTCATCACATCTGCATGCCTATGATGTGCTGTACCTGTTCGTGGTAGTGGAACCTTTTGTCAAGTCATACGAATTGCCAACTTATTGTGCTTCCATGCCGTACTAAGGCTGCATGAAAACAGTGTTGTCATTGTTTGTTGGTGTCCCACCACTCCGGCTTTTCCTTGCCGATTGTGTTAGTGTGTGCATGGGCGGATATTGTAGTGGCCGTCTACAGTATTACGTTCTTGAATGATTGAAAATATATTGCATGGGATCTCTTTATCTTGCACAGTGGGAAAAAAAGAAAACCATTTCGTTGAAAAGAGGCTTTCTTTTCCATTGCAACGGCTGATTTCAAACACTTAATTTCTTTGTCCAATTATTTTCAATTCTTGCTCTGTTATGACATTTCAGGGCTTTTAATGTGCCTTCCTCTTTTCAATCTGCATTCGGGAAATAAGAACATCAGCTGCATGAACTATGCAGCCGAAGGGTTCAAACAAAAGTTGTTACACATTTTTTAGATCTTCTGCTTTACGTGATCTTTTTGCAAAACAGAGACGTCCTTGATCGCGATTTTTATTAAATTGAGAGGACATGACTGTAGAACAGTACGTACGTCATACGGTATGAAGGGAAATAAGCAGCACGCTCTAGCAGTACAACGTACACGATCCAAAAACATGCGGCAATTCTTCTTCTGCCAGGGACAAAATAATCAAAGAAGCCTGTACGAGCAAACATAGTAAATCGTAGGAAATATTGGGTTACCTTCTCTCTTTATTCCTCGATTTTGTTCACTTTCCACCCTCTGCCACACAGTTCCGTGTGTTTGGTCCAGTTTGGTCCCTCCAGAGGGGCTAATTGTGTTACGCTGCGCTTTGTCTGTGCGGCCACTGTGCATTAACAGTTAAGAGGGTGGGCTATTTCCTCCGTACCTTCAGGGACTTGCAAATTGGATCGTTTTGCGTTGTCCAGACTTTGCTGGAAGAGCTAGGGAAGAGCGTCTGCTGACCGACTGAGAACGACCAAATCGATCCCCAAGGGCTATTATTTTCGCGTGTTCGCTTATACATTGGCTGGCACGAGCGACTAAGTAACAGTTGTAACACTTCACGGTGGTGTTTTCCTTGAAGAATTATTGGGTGTGTGTACACGCCTGTGCCATTAAAGGCAAGCTTCATTCTCATATGCTCTAATGGCTCTTGGGAACAGAAGTATGGTCAATGATGAATTGTCGAAGCTCAAAGAAATAACTTGCTCGCGGCTATCGTCTTGTGTGTTATGTTATTGGTAAAGGCGAAGATGTAAAATGTCTGTGTGTGGAATGGGTTTGCTTTCGTGTGTATTTCAGAAAGTTTTCTTTTATTTGATTTGTTTTAATTTTTGTTGTTCAGTTTCTGTTAGTGTCTGCTTTTAGCGTTTAAAATAATTATAAGTGTCCTCTGCACTTGGTTCCAACCACCATCAACTCTTTCACCTACATCCTCTCCCCGGACGGTAATCCTCAAACCTCCTATGCCCGACTCATGACATTCTTGTTTTCTTTTTCTTCCTTTTCTTTTTGTCTGGATTTTTAGTCTTTGTTTCTTCGTTTGCCTCATTAGGACGTTGCTTTTGTGTTCATGACTTCTTTTGTGTGTGCACTGAGGTAGAACCATTCGGGCTGCCTGATTTCACATCCAGAGGTAATATCACGCACACGTGGGAGAAAAAAAACCGCTTCTACCCCAGTTATGATTTTGTGTGTGCTCTCTCTCTCTGTTTCTTTCTCAAATAGTTTTTTCCCCCAAGTTTTTCTGATAATATTCATTAAAGCACGACTTGAAAATCAGACTTCGTAGCCTCCCCTTCAACTCCCCCTCCTTCCCCCTGCGCATCGATGAATCGCACTAACTGTATATTAATCTTCAAGCGGCTGCAACTTATCATCATCAAAATCTTAGTGGACGTGGACTCGATTATCGGCAGATTGGTCTGCGACTGCTAAGCTGTCGCGATGAAATTGCCTGTCGATTTGATAACCTCCTTCAAGGATTTGTGCGGATGACAAGCTATCTTGTAACAGTGACTGTATTGATGAGGTCGTTAGCGTTTAATGGAGGTGGCTAGACGACTGCAATATTCTCAATTTTTGTTGATGTCATCAGCAACTCTTTTTTTGGGGGGGGGGGGGGAGGGGGAAGCTTGTCACTTTGCTGTGACGTCGACTGTTCTAATAACATCGTTAAGGATTGAGAAAAAAAATGTTAGAGGCGGACCATGTCCTTATTTGTTCTAATGGCCTTGTGATGAAATTGCAACGGTTTCATGTTGAACTGACATAATCTAATTTGCAGCGATCGAAGGGAACATTGGACAGGTGTTAATCTTGAAATCGTTGAATGCTACTTCTAAGTTTGTGTGGCAGGCTAGCCCTAGTGCTGAATCGATGACGTTAGTGGAGGCATCTACAATTAATACGAAATCGATTACTTCTTGTGTTTGTTCAATGGCGTCATCCTATTGCTGTAACTTTTACAGACCGGATAAAGTTTTTTAAGAGTAGGGAAACATTGTTGGATTAGGGTAACCCGACTAACCCTCACTTTTTTTTCTGCCGATTCTGACGAATTTTTTTATTGTTATTTTTAACTTTTCTGTGAAAAAAGGTTAACAGACAAAGGAACATTTTGCACTGCATACCCTCGGCCCTAATTCATCATCTTATTTATTTATTTAAAAAACATCAATTGGGGGTGGGGGGGGGGGGGCTTTTGCATCCTTGTTGGAAGTAGGCTATAATAACGTAAGAATGACATCTGTTGGGGGTATATGTCTTGCAATTTCAAGGTGACGGCAGCACACACCTGGTTGATAGTTGATGATACCTGCATTGATTTTTGGTGGTGTCAAACCGGACGTGTTTGTTTTCTGATGACATGTTCAGGGATTTTGCTTTCAGGTGTGGTGATGACTAATGTGACTATAACATGGACTTCACTGCATGCACTTTGGTGATATCTCTGTGGACTGGTAACACCCTGTGGCCTTGTAATGGTGTTACAGCCGTGTTGATGACATGTTTTGAGATTGAACTCTTCGTATCATGTTTATTTTATCATTGCCGACGTGGATAGTGTCTTCTGGGGTTTTAGAGGCAACTTTAGGTTGGCTGTTAGTGGGTCTGTTTTCGTTGGAGCTACAAAACAAAAACAAAAAAATTACGGAAATAAGGAGACTTCGGGCCTCGGTTATAATTTGCAATTACATTTTTTTAAATAAGTATTGAAATCATTAGCAAACTTTACTTCACGAGGAAGAATGTAGAAGGATGCTAAAAGTACAGGAAAAAAGGACCTTGCTATTGATATTTGGTTGTATTATGTAATAATTTTGCTCTCCTCCGACACGAAATCCCCCTCCCCCTTTCTCCCTTGTCACGTTTAGTAAATTTTAAGGGGCTTATTGTCCGTCAGGTCTTAATTGCCTATATTGGACATGAATTGGTTTATACGATTCGAGTTTTACGCCCTCACGGCTTTTTGATGTTTGCGTGTTTAGGTGGTATCAGCCATCTGCACTTATGGTAGAATGACCAAGATCTTTAACGTGCCATTGTGGTGACACGGGGGTGGGAGATGGATACCGTCTCTGGGTCTGCACATAAAGTTGACCCGTGTCCGTCCCGGCCCGGATTCGAACCAGCGACCTCTCGATCACAAGTCCAGTGCTCTACCACCTGAGCTACCCGGGCCCCCTTGTCACGTTTTCCATGCGTTTCTCCTGAAGTAAAGAGACGAAGCAGAGGGAGTCTGCTGGCCAAACAGCCCGTGTTTACTCAGTATCGTTAGGGATTTGTAGTGGTGACGAAACGAGATTGGTGATCGAAGACTCGGTCATTAATTATACAGAGCTTGCACGTAACGTGCGGTATTGTGGTGGTGACATCCCCCCGCGGGTTAGGGGGAAGAATTTACCCGATGCTCCCCAGCATGTCGTAAGAGGAGACTAACGAATTCTGTTTCTTCTTTTACCCTTGTTAAGTGTTTCTTGTATAGAATATAGTAAATTTTTTTAAAAAGATTTTAGTCAAGCAGTATGTAAGAAATGTTAAGTCCTTTGTACTGAAAACTTGCATTCTCCCAGTAAGGTAATATATTTTACTACGTTGCAAGCCCCTGGAGCAAATTTTTGATTAGTGCTTTTGTGAACAAGAAACAATTGACAAGTGGCTCTATCCCATCTCCCCCCTTTCCCCGTCGCGATATAACTTTCGTGGTTGAAAACGACGTTAAACACCAAATAAATTATGTGGTGGTGACAGCGAGGATACACGGTTTGCTTCTGTGCTCTTTGACATTTGTCTTGAAGACAGAGCAGAGAAGGGATTCTTATTTTTAGAGACGTCCAGGGTCGTTTTTTCAGATCGATCTAAATCCGTTGAAAAAATAGTATAACTATAAAGATATGATTGAAAAGAGCAACACGGATATGATTTTGACAACTCAAAAGCCTCAAAATTGACGTTTCCTGTACTTGAAATGTTACAAAATCTCCAGCTTCCCCCTGACCGCCACTATTTTCCCCCTTATTTTTCACAATTTTCCAGTTCCCTGTCTGACAGAGAGGCAGGAGGACAGGGTGAGGAAAAGAGAGAGGTAATGAGGCTTCAGAAAAATTGATTGTTGTTCGGTGAGAAGTGATGATTAGCGCGTATGGAGAGTCTCCACACGACTGATGGCTCATTAAAAGCGGATAAAGACACCGTTGTCCAGGGTCATTATTGGTGAACAGATGAGTTTGTTGTCTCTGACGGACCAAATATTATTCTGAACACTCTGCTGTTTGTGAAAACAATATCTTGTCACACTAACGAGGACGATCACTATTAGCAAAGTCGTTAGCAAAAACAAGTCATGTAGCGCATGCGTTACATCCTTTTTTTCACGCGCGCGTACACGCACGCCCATGATTGACAAGCTTCGGAATGTTCAATATTTTTTTTAAAATAATACACTGAACTAGAGCTATAACACCCGCCATAGTAGCAGCAGAGCTAATTGGTAACGGTTCTATAGTAGGTCCTGACTTCTTTTGTTGCGAAAGTAATTCGCTTTTTCAAGACTTGACAGATCTGACATGGCAACAGGTGTAGCTTTTTCAAGACTTGACAGATCTGACATGGCAACAGGTGTAGCTTTTTCAAGACTCTTGACAGATCTGACATGGCAACAGGTCTAGCTTTTTCAAGACTCTTGACAGATCTGACATGGCAACAGGTCTAGCTTTTTTAAGACTTGACAGATCTGACATGGCAACAGGTCTAGCTTTTTCAAGACTTGACAGATCTGACATGGCAACAGGTCTAGCCTTTTCAAGACTCTTGGCAGATCTGACATGGCAACAGGTCTAGCTTTTTCAAGACTCTTGACAGATCTGACATGGCAACAGGTCTAGCTTTTTCAAGACCGGCACGGTTGGCCTAGTGGTAAGGCGTCCGCCCCGTGATCGGGAGGTCGTGGGTTCGAACCCCGGCCGGGTCATACCTAAGACTTTAAAATTGGCAATCTAGTGGCTGCTCCGCCTAGCGTCTGGCATTATGGGGTTAGTGCTAGGACTGGTTGGTCCGGTGTCAGAATAATGTGACTGGGTGAGACATGAAGCCTGTGCTGCGACTTCTGTCTTGTGTGTGGC
This sequence comes from Littorina saxatilis, assembly GCF_037325665.1. Classification (NCBI taxonomy): domain Eukaryota; kingdom Metazoa; phylum Mollusca; class Gastropoda; order Littorinimorpha; family Littorinidae; genus Littorina; species Littorina saxatilis. The sequence continues at coordinate 22,226,971 of NC_090246.1, forward strand.
GTACGTTATATGTCAAAGCAGCACCGCCCTGATATGGCCCTTCGTGGTCGGCTGGGCGTTAAGCAAACAAACAAACAAACAAAAGCTTTTTCAAGACTCTTGACAGATCTGACATGGCAACAGGTCTAGCTTTTACAAGACTCTTGACACGGCAACATGTCTTTCTCGTGTCTTGATTGGACCGTGTCCATCAATTTTGTCAGAACTCGCTTGTTTGTGAAGAAAACTTGTCTCGTTGTTACGATTGCATTGTATCCGTGTTTGGATGGAACCACGTAACTCTGGAACAGGGTGAAGAGGCTTGGAGTGCAAAGCCCGGTTAGATTACCGGCTGGACATTGTGGCATCGAGAGCTCGCACACGCACATTGGGGGGGAAATGCGCGTGCCGTTGCTTTGTGGTCCGTGAGACAATATGCACGTGCGCTTGTTTTAGCTGGGCCCAGCTTCCACGGGGGTTGCGCCGCGGGTGCCATTCTGTTGGGTCCGATTCGGATTGAGTTTCTGACAAACACTGATTGAATTGCTGACAAACGTGCCAATTATTGTCGCTACAACCCAAGCGCGGGTTTTCGCTGTCGCGGGCCCTTGTGTTCTCTCACGATTGATCCGCTCGTTTGTGACGCGATTTACACAGCCTCTGTCTCCCTCCCGCTTTCGATCAGTCCCCTTCATTGATTCGACACCCTCTGCCTCCACCCCCTCCCTTTCCTCCCTTCTCCGCTTTTTTGTTTCCCTGCCTTCTTACTTCCTTCTTTCTGGACATCCAAGTCTTCTTTTTCTTCCTGCTTCTCCCCCCCCCCCCCTCACCTCTACACGCAGAATCTCTCCTGCAACACGCAAACATGTCAGAGCGACCGGGTTAGTCCTGTCTGAGCCATAGACGAACAGAATAGAAATATTCTTGCAATATGAAGTAGTGCCTGTTCTCCCCGTTCGGAAACTCCTGTTCAAACAGCTCCTGGAGGCTAGGACCTGATACAGCAGCATTGGATCTAATGACATTACTGGTGCAATGTGCATGCTGTAGGGTTATTTTCACGATTTGTACTTGTTCTCGTCTGGTTTTTGCCAAAGAATTCTTGCAAAATTGAGTTGTTTCTACTTCTCTAATTAACATACTCACTGTCTGTAAGTCATGTGAAGGCTTGGATCTCATTTATACATAGCTTGCAGCATGGGATCCGATGACACCGGAAGTGGCTTGTGCATGCTGTATAGCTGTTTTCAGGTTTTCTATTTGTTATTTGGTTTTCGCAGGAGAATTGTTGCAAGACGGAGTCTTCCCACTTTTTCGATTGTCTCCTGTCTCCAAAGATTCCCCGAAGGTTTGAATCTCATATTATATAGCATACAACATTGGATCTAATGACGGCGGAAGTGGGTATCGCATGCAGTGTGGCGGTTTGTTGGGGGTTTCTGTTTTGTTCTCGTATGGTTTTGACCAAGTCCTTACATAACCGTTTAACTAGTCAGTAGAGCCTGCATTAATTTTATCCTCTATCCCAAAATAGTTGTGATAAGCTTATCATAAAATTATTTGGTATTGGCGTATCTTATTGTCCTTTGGGAATTCCCTCAAGGGAATTCGGGATATCCCTGGGGATAGCGTGCAGCGACATAATCGCGCTACCCTATTTTGCCTCTT
>NC_090246.1:22233617-22264856 GCF_037325665.1 Littorina saxatilis
CCATTTGTAAAATGTTTTACATTTTTACAAATCACGGGTCAACTGGTGCTAAGGCGAATGTAGACGGGGCAAAAATGTTTCGACTGCCGTAGGTGTTTTGCATCGAAGAGTACAAATATCTAAACTTTTGGTGAAACCAAAGACATCATGCAGGAGGGAAGGGTAAACTGCAAAAGAAAGTTAGAAAAGACAATAAAGACGCAGTCAAAGACTATGCACTCAGATGGTCATTTGGATTATAGAGTCACCAAGGCCATTGTATTCCGATGGGCTTGTGTTCTTGTTGGAAGCTTCGGACGACCCGTAGATATAGAAAGTACATTTCTTTGGGGACAATAACACAAGCATCACAAACGTGGAGCAGGGAGTAGCTGAAGAGAGCCGGGAACTGGGTAGCAATTCACACAGCGTGCAAGGAAAGCTGTATTAGGTTCGTGGGAATAGAAAGAGGATAAGACTCTCCGTGGATAAGAATAAAAGAATACAATAAAAAGCCAAGAGAATTTTAAATTGTCATTGGGAGCGATGCAAACCCACGTTGAACGGGTTCGAATGGCTATTTACGGCCGAACAAGAATGCACCCATCACAAAAAAGAGCCTGAAACACAGCGGCTACAAGATCGGTAACAAAACAGTATTAACAACAAAACAATAGGGGGCCGAAGAAATCCTTACAGAGATCACAGAAAGGGGAGGCATTGTAAAATAGCTTTAAACGTCGCATATAAAAAGGCGCCCCGGAGGGAAGGAGCAGGGAAACTAATAGTACGGTAATAGCTAACATCAGAGCATAATATAAACCTGAACAAATCTTGCACCATCTCCGCACTTAGCCGAAAAGATTTGTTTTGTCTTTTAGACCTGGATAATGTCTGTTTATGTCCTTTAGCCCTGGGTAATGTCTAAAGAGCAGAAGGCATTGCGTATCAAAGTTGAACAAGCAAGAAAAGAAGTCCGTCTTACGCAAGAGTTGCCAGTAGTATTGCGCGTGTGTGGATGCATATGTCACAGGCCAGTTATTTAAACAGGACAACATAACTGCTTTTATGTTACTTTCCTCGTACCAATGCAGGCAAGTGATCAAGCTACACCACTGGCAATTGCTAAATAAAATGGCGTCCTAATCAAGACTTGCCGCTCCTACTTTTCACGCCCTATTATTCCAAGTCACACGGGTATTTTGGTGGACATTTTTTTTGTATCTATGCCTATACAATTTTGCCAGGAAAGACCCTTTTGTCAATCGTGGGATATTTAACGTGCACACCCCAATGTAGTGTACACGAAGGGACCTCGGTTTTTCGTCTCATCCGAAAGACTAGCACTTGAACCCACCACCTAGGTTAGGAAAGGGGGGAGAAAATTGCTAACGCCCTGACCCAGGGTCTAACTCGCAACCTCTCGCTTCCGAGCGCAAGTGCGTTACCACTCGGCCACCCAGTCCAAAAGTGAATTGGGTGCACATAATATTACGCTTACATCATAGTGTCATTCCAATTATAGGTTTTATGAATTGTATTAAACGAATGTTTATACTCTCACAAGCAGTCTGTAAATCGAAATGTTTCCGCCAAGCAATATTAATGACGTATACAGATTCCCTATATGGGTGGCAGGAAGCATTCCCTATACAGAAAAGAAGAAAAGACGGAAGCTGCCTCTATAGATCTAATGAAGATACAGGAAATTCATATAAACTCGGATTTCATCTGTTGTGTTCGGCGTGGTTCGTCCATTAATTGGACCATTTGTCACAGCGGACAAGGCCTCACGTTTCCTCTGCATTGCCTGCCTGCGAGTCGCGAATCAGGTTAGCTCCGACGAGAGGCTTTTGTTCTATGCTGATTAACTATGTAAATCAAGGACTATGTCGACGTCGGGTATCTATGGGTGATTCACACACACACACACGCACGCACGCACACACACACACACACACACACACACACATATATACACTGCACACACGCACGCATACACACGCACGCACACACACACGCACGTACGCACACACACACACATACACACACACACACGCACGCACGCACGCACACACGCACACACACACATACACGCACACACACAAAGTGCAGAATACAGAAGCTGCAAAAAAAATAAACCAGGAGAAAATTGTCCCAAAATGACAGCGCTAATGTGAAGTCAATTTTCTGGTGGGGGTTGGGGCAAGACTAAGGAGAGAGACAAAGAGAGACAGAGAGTGAAACAGAGACAGGGAACAGCTGTGCACCTCACGTCAGCGCGAAGCAATTTTGGAGGAGTTTTGATAATGGACATCAAAATTAATTGTTTGCCATCATTTGAAGACAAATTACTGGGCGGTTTTTGCCCCATAACCTTTGCCTACTAATAGGCGTGGACATCAAACGGACATTATCGATGTTTTGTGATGAACAGTAAGACGATGGCCTACGTTTGGTGTGTTTTTATGTTTGGGGTCATCGGCGTGCGTCGTTGTCGCCTTTGAAAGGTGAGAATTAAATTGAATTATCGTTGAAATAGCCAGTGTCATTTCTTTTAATGTGGTTGTGTTGGTGAAAAGTCTCGGAATCGCTCTACACACACACACACACACACACACACACACACACACACACACACACACACACACACACACACACACACACACACTCCACAACCCTCTCAAAACTTGACTAAATGGCAAATGCAAAAAAAAACAAGTCGCGTAAGGCGAAAATACAATATTTAGTCAAGTAGCTGTCGAACTCACAGAATGAAACTGAACGCAATGCCATTTTTCAGCAAGACCGTATACTCGTAGCATCGTCAGTCCACCGCTCATGGCAAAGGCAGTGAAATTGACAAGAAGAGCGGGGTAGTAGTTGCGCTAAGAAGGATAGCACGCTTTTCTGTACCTCTCTTTGTTTTAACTTTCTGAGCGTGTTTTTAATCCAAACATATCATATCTATATGTTTTTGGAATCAGGAACCGACCAGGAATAAGATGAAAGTGTTTTTAAATTGATTAGGACAATTTAATTTTGATAATAATTTTTATATATTTAATTTTCAGAGCTTGGTTTTAATCCGAATATAACATATTTATATGTTTTTGGAATCAGCAAATGATGGAGAATAAGATAAACGTAAATTTGGATCGTTTTATAAATTTTTATTTTTTTTTACAATTTTCAGATTTTTAATGACCACCAAGCTGAAATGCAATACCGAAGTCCGGGCTTCGTCGAAGATTACTTGACCAAAATGTCAACCAATTTGGTTGAAAAATGAGGGCGTGACAGTGCCGCCTCAACTTTCACGAAAAGCCGGATATGACGTCATCAAAGACATTTATCAAAAAAATGAAAAAAACGTTCGGGGATTTCATACCCAGGAACTCTCATGTCAAATTTCATAAAGATCGGTCCAGTAGTTTAGTCTGAATCGCTCTACACACACACACACACACAGACACACAGACACACAGACACACGCACATACACCACGACCCTCGTTTCGATTCCCCCTCGATGTTAAAATATTTAGTCAAAACTTGACTAAATATAAAAGAGAGAGAGAGAGAGAGAGAGAGAGAGAGAGAGAGAGAGAGAGAGAGAGAGAGAGAGAGAGAGAGAGAGAGAGAGAGAGAGAGAGAGAGAGAGAGAGAGAGACTAGCTAGCTAGCTCACGTTCCTAGCGAAAGTCATAACGCGTTTTGTACTTGGCTGTTGATTGATCGCTCGCGTCTGTTGTTCCGTATACTGACTAATCGATATGACGGATGCTCCTGGAACACTTTACGCAGTAATCGCTTTTCTGCACGCATGTATACAGCAAAAGACCTGCAATTCACTGTTTGTCATACATCACCCGTTATTGTATTAGTAGGATTCAATAAATGATTCCTTCCCACCGACGCGGGGGAGACAACCACAGAGACCTGTGTTGACCAAACGGTGGCGAGCGTCCAAATGCCTATTGTATAACTGCTCACGGGCCGGGACGTAGATCTCCTAACTAGCGAATCAACAAACCCGTTCCCTAATGGACACAGCTCCGTGGGACAGAAGAATCATCCATCGTAGATCTCTTTAGAGGTCAGACACGTTCATCTTGTCTGTGGCAAGGGCTGTGAAATCCTTGTTTACATCGTCACACAAGCTTCAGTAACGCATAACAACGTCGCTGAAAGAAATCATGCGAAAGCACACACGTGTACACAAAAGGCGAATCATGCAGAGATGATTTCATTTCCAGTCATTCCATTTCCCACTGTTCTGCAAGTTAAACAAGTCGCGTATTCGGCTCTACTTCTTCCCGGCGAAGCCGGCTACCCGGCGAAGCGGGTATTCATCTAGCATCTATATGTTTTTGGAATCAGGGACCGACAAGGAATAAGATACAATTGTTTCTAAATCGATTTCGGATAATCAATTTTAATCATAATTTTCATACTTTTAATTTTCAGAGCTTGTTTGTAATCCAAATATAACATATGTATATGTTTTTGGAATCAGAAAATGACGAAGAATAAGATGAAATTGTTTTTGGATCGTTTAAAACAGGTTTTTTTCATGACAAGTTTCCGAATTTTAATGACCAAATGCCTTCTTACATCAAAGACACCACTCATACGCTTCACCTTCTGGGTGAAATCAACAACAACCCTTCTTTTCATCCCAACCTTCTGTTCACCATGGATGTGTGTTCTCTGTATACATCCGTCCCTCATTCCGACGGACTTCGAGCACTTCAGTTCTTCCTGGACAATCGTTCTGTTCGCGACCCACCCACTCCGATCCTCCTCCGTCTCGCAGAGCTTGTCCTCACGCTCAATACTTTTGAATTTGATGGACAAGTCTTTCATCAGGTAAGTGGTGTTGTCATGGGCACTGAAATTGGACATTCCTATGCCTGCCTATTCATGGGCCACCTGGAATCCCAGATTCGTTCCACTTACACTGGACCTCAGCCTGAACTGTGCAAACGCTACATCGATGATTGCCTCGGTGCCACCTCTCTCTCTCGTTGTCTGACCTCACTGATTACATACATTTTGTCAGCAACTACCATCCCTCCGGCTCCATCAAATTCACCTTTGATATCTCTCCTTCCACCCCCCGCGGGTTTGGGGGAAGAATTTATCCGATGCTCCCCAGCATGTCGTAAGAGGCGACTAACGGATTCTGTTTCTCCTTTTACCCTTGTTAAGTGTTTCTTGTATAGAATATAGTCAATGTTTGTAAAGATTTTAGTCAGGCAGTATGTAAGAAATGTTAAGTCCTTTGTACTGGAAACTTGCATTCTCCCAGTAAGGTAATATATTGTACTACGTTGCAAGCCCCTGGAGCAATTTTTTGATTAGTGCTTTTGTGAACAAGAAACAATTAACAAGTGGCTCTATCCCATCTGATCTCCCCCCCCCCCCTTTCCCGGTCGCGATATAACCTTCGTGGTTGAAAACGACGTTAAACACCAAATAAAGAAAGATCTCTCCTTCCGCAGTCGTCTTTCTGGATCTGAACATTTCCCTGTCTGAAGGCATTCTGTCCACCAGTGTTCATTACAAAGACACTGATGCTCACACCTACCTTACTTCCCATTCCTCTCACCCTTTTTCCACCATCTGGAGCATTCCATTTTCCCACTTTCTCAGACTGCGCCGCATCTGTTCTGACACAGATGACTTTGAAGAGAAAGCAGCAGAAATGTCTGATTTCTTCCTTCAACGTGACTACCCATCCAGCCTCTTGAATGTGGCCTTAAATAAAGTTCGTCGTATACCGAGACAGGAAGCTCTGCAGCCATCATCCACCTCAGACAGATCAGACAGACCTGTGGCAGTTCTGACCCACCATCCCCACAACCTACCTGTTCGCCACATTCTGAAAACTAATTGGTTCATCCTTAAGTCCAGCCCCTCTGTTGGTGACACTTTCAGCCTGCCACCCTTGTTGGCCTCCCGACGGGACTGCAACCTTAGAGATTCCCTGGTTCGATCCTCTCTTCGTTCGCCAGTTCCCCTACAACCCGGCACAAAAGGCATGCCAGAACCCTCGTTGCCACACCTGCCCCCACATTTGCCATTCTACCACTCTGACCGACCCCCAAAAAGATTTCAAAATTAAACGCACGTTCTCTTGTACCAGCCGCAATCTCATCTATGCCATATCCTGTCTCAAATGCCCCAAAGTACTCTACATTGGTGAGACCGAAAGAACCTTCTCTATCCGCTTCACCGAACATCTGGCAGATATTCGGCATCGCCGCTGTAGGTCTGTTGCCCAACATTTCAACAGCAGTAACCACACCTCCCTAGATGCACGTGTGAAAGGTGTCTGGCAAATGTACAGCACCTCCACAGACAGAAAACAAGTAGAGTCGAATTTCATTTTATCCCTGGGCACATCCACACCTGACGGTTTGAATGCGAAAATGTGATGTACTTGTATTCCCCTAACATACTGTGGATTTACGGTACGTGTGTGTGTGTATTTGTATTTGTGTGTGTGTTGTGTGTGTTTCTTTCTGTGTGTGTTTATGTGTTTGGTTTTGTGTGTGTGTGTGTGTGTGTGTGTGTGTGTGTGTGTGTGTGTGTGTGTGTGTGTGTGTGTGTGTCTGTGTCTGTGTGCGTGCGTGCGTGTGTTTTTCCTCTCTTTATTTTTTTATAATTTTTTCTCCCCCTTTCTCCCTCCCCCCCCCCCCCCTTTATGAGTGTGTATTACTTTTAGGCTCTTGGTTACTTTTAGTCTGTATGCCTGTGCCCTTGACATCATCCAACCACTTCTCTCCCCTTTCATTCATTTCTGTTCCTAGAGTTCCTTCCTCTTTTTGCGTGTTTCCCCTCCCATTTTCTTTCAAACCGTGTTCGTTCCGTGTTGCGTCTGCTTTTTGTTGTCTTTTGTGTTCTTTTCCTGATGAAGCTTCCAGAAGCGAAAATTCGTAATCGTCTTGTGTCGTCTTTGTATCGGTGGGTATAGTAATCCTTTGTTTTTTAACTTTGTTCATCTTACCATAGTCACTTCGTTGTTTAGATACCAAATTCATTAATTAGTTTTTAAGCCACCAAGCTGAAATTCAATACCAAAGTCCTGCCTTCGTCGAAGATTGCTTTGCCAAAATTTCAATCAATTTGATTGAAAAATGAGGGTGTGACAGTGCCGGGGATATCATTCCCAGGAACTCTCATGTCAAATTTCATAAAGATCGGTCCAGTAGTTTAGTCTGAATCGCTCTACACACACACACACACACAGACACAGACACACACACACACACACACACACACACACACACACACACACACACACACACACACACACACACACACACACACACACCACGACCCTCGTCTCGATTCATTTTGATAATAATTTTTATATATTTAATTTTCAGAGCTTGTTTTTAATCCAAATATAACATATTTATATGTTTTTGGAATCAGAAAATGATAGAGAATAAGATGAACGTAAATTTGGATCGTTTGATAAATTTTTAATTTTTTTTACAATTTTCAGATTTTTAATGACCAAAGTCATTAATTAATTTTTAAGCCACCAAGCTGAAATGCAATACCGAAGTCCGGGCTTCGTCGAAGATTGCTTGACCAAAATTTCAATCAATTTGGTTGAAAAATGAGGGCGTGACAGTGCCGCCTCAACTTTCACGAAAAGCCGGATATGACGTAATCAAAGACATTTATCAAAAAAATGAAAAAAACGTTCGGGGATTTCATACCCAGGAACTCTCATGTCAAATTTCATAAAGATCGGTCCAGTAGTTTGGTCTGAATCGCTCTACACACACACACACACACACACACACACGCACATACACCACGACCCTCGTCTCGATTCCCCCCTCGATGTTAAAACATTTAGTCAAAACTTGACTAAATGTAACAAGTCGCGTAAGGCGAAAATACAATATTTAGTCAAGTAGCTGTCGAACTCACAGAATGAAACTGAACGCAATGCCATTTTTCAGCAAGACCGTATACTCGTAGCATCGTCAGTCCACCGCTCATGGCAAAGGCAGTGAAATTGACAAGAAGAGCGGGGTAGTAGTTTCGCTAAGAAGGATAGCACGCGTTTCTGTACCTCTCTTTGTTTTAACTTTCTGAGCGTGTTTTTAATCCAAACATATCATATCTATATGTTTTTGGAATCAGGAACCGACAAGGAATAAGATGAAAGTGTTTTTAAATTGATTTCGACAATTTAATTTTGATAATAATGTTTATATATTTAATTTTCAGAGCTTGTTTTTAATCCGAATATAACATATTTATATGTGTTTGGAATCAGCAAATGATGGAGAATAAGATAAACGTAAATTTGGATCGTTTTATAAATTTGTTTTGTTTTGTTACAATTTTCAGATTTTTAATGACCAAAGTCATCAATTAATTTTTAAGCCACCAAGCTGAAATGCAATACCGAAGTCCGGGCTTCGTCGAAGATTACTTGACCAAAATTTGAACCAATTTGGTTGAAAAATGAGGGCGTGACAGTGCCGCCTCAACTTTCACGAAAAGCCGGATATGACGTCATCAAAGACATTTATCAAAAAAATGAAAAAAACGTTCGGGGATTTCATACCCAGGAACTCTCATGTCAAATTTCATAAAGATCGGTCCAGTAGTTTAGTCTGAATCGCTCTACACACACACACACACGCACAGACACACATACACCACGACCCTCGTTTCGATTCCCCCTCGATGTTAAAATATTTAGTCAAAACTTGACTAAATATAACAAGTCGCGTAAGGCGAAAATACAATATTTAGTCAAGTAGCTGTCGAACTCACAGAATGAAACTGAACGCAATGCCATTTTTCAGCAAGACCGTATACTCGTAGCATCGTCAGTCCACTGCTCATGGCAAAGGCAGTGAAATTGACAAGAAGAGCGGGGTAGTAGTTGCGCTAAGAAGGATAGCACGCTTTTCTGTACCTCTCTTTGTTTTAACTTTCTGAGCGTGTTTTTAATCCAAACATATCATATCTATATGTTTTTGGAATCAGGAACCGACAAGGAATAAGATGAAAGTGTTTTTAAATTGATTTGGACAATTTAATTTTGATAATAATTTTTATATATTTAATTTTCAGAGCTTGTTTTTAATCCGAATATAACATATTTATATGTTTTTGGAATCAGCAAATGATGGAGAATAAGATAAACGTAAATTTGGATCGTTTTATAAATTTTTATTTTTTTTTTACAATTTTCAGATTTTTAATGACCAAAGTCATTAATTAATTTTTAAGCCACCAAGCTGAAATGCAATACCGAAGTCCGGGCTTCGTCGAACATTACTTGACCAAAATTTCAACCAATTTGGTTGAAAAATGAGGGCGTGACAGTGCCGCCTCAACTTTCACGAAAAGCCGGATATGACGTCATCAAAGACATTTATCAAAAAAATGAAAAAAACGTATGGGGATTTCATACCCAGGAACTCTCATGTCAAATTTCATAAAGATCGGTCCAGTAGTTTAGTCTGAATCGCTCTACACACACACACACAGACACACACACACACACACGCACACACGCACACACACACGCACATACACCACGACCCTCGTTTCGATTCCCCCTCTATGTTAAAACATTTAGTCAAAACTTGACTAAATGTAAAAAGAAAGAAAACAAGTTGCAGACTAAATCATTAGAACGTGAACATCGATGATTGGGTCGGTGACAGCGTCTGACAGGGCGAGACAGTCATGTTTTCTTTGTTGTAGCTTCTGACCCTTCCTTCATGTGTTTCGGTTTGCATGGATGAATGGATGGATGCATGCATGTACAGAGGAACGGACGGACAGGCGAGCAGGCAGACAGAGAGCATTAGAGCGAGAATCGATGGTTTGATGAGAGACTGCGGCATCTGCTCCTCGGGCTGAAGATGGTCGGATCAGATAATACAGAGTACGGAAGGTTTAGGTCACTGTCAGGATAGTACTGTGTCACAGTGATCACTGCCCGTTTCACCAGGCTTCGCGGGTCGGAGTGGGCGGGAGTGGGGAAACTTTTCCCTCCCAGGCTGTCTACATGAGATATATATAGGTTTGATCTTCGGGTGACCGATTTTATCATTTATCTCCTTGTTGTTGTTGTTGTTGTTGTGAGGTGGTTTTCTTGCCCGCTGAAAAATTGTGTTATCTAGTGTTTTCCTCCCTGGAAACGCTGCCATCTAGGTCATCACCCAGAGACACTGACACCGACATAGGTTTCTGTGAAGCCCTCGGCCCGTACACAGTATGTGATATGGGGGAATGGGAGATCAAAACGATCACGATAATTATGTAGGATGCACCAGTATTATGGATAACTAGTGTTTATACATGTTTTTCACAAGCGGTTTGAAGTCAGCAGCAATGAGAGCAAAGAGACAGAGGCAGAGATGGACACTAGATAGAGAGAGACTGACAGAAAAATACAGAGAGAGAGAGAGAGAGAGAGAGAGACAGACAGACAGACAGACAGACAGACAGACAGACAGACAGACAGACAGACAGAAAAATACAGAGAGAGAGAGAGAGAGAGAGAGAGAGAGAGAGAGAGAGAGAGAGAGAGAGAGAGAGAGAGAGAGAGAGTTAAACGTTTTAGTACACCTGTTGCATGTGACTGTCCCACGCACCATTCACACAACAGCTTTTATCGCGATAAACCCGTCTTTACAGGCATTGAGTGCCGTGCAATGGCAGTCCTCTTGACAGCTAGCCTATCTTATATTAAAAACAAGTCGCGTAAGGCGAAATTACTACATTTAGTCAAGCTGTGGAACTCGCAGAATGAAACTGAACGCACTGCATTTTTTCCACAATGACCGTAGTCCGCCGCTTGTGCAAAACGGAGTGAAACTGACGAGCCTGTTCAGCGCGGTAGTGGTTTCGCTGTGCTGCATAGCACGCTTTTCTGTACCTCTCTTCGTTTTAACTTTCTGAGCGTGTTTTTAATCCAAACATATCATATCTATATGTTTTTTGGAATCAGGAACCGACAAGGAATAAGATGAAATTGTTTTTAAATCGATTTCGGAAATTTAATTTTGATCATAATTTTTATATTTTTAATTTTCAGAGCTTGTCTTTAATCCAAATATAACATATTTATATGTTTTTGGAATCAGGAAATGATGTAGAATAAGATGAACGTAAATTTGGATCGTTTTATATGTATAAAAAAAAAATTATTACAATTTTCAGATTTGTAATGACCAAAGTCATTAATTAATTTTAAGCCACCAAGCTGAAATGCAATACCGAAGTCCGGCCTTTGTCGGAGATTGCTTTGCCAAAAATTCAATCAATTTGATTGAAAAATGAGGGTGTGACAGTGCCGCCTCAACTTTTACAAAAAGCCGGATATGACGTCATCAAAGGTATTGATCGAAAAAATGGAAAAAAAACGTCCGGGATATCATTCCCAGGAACTCTCATGTCCTAATTTCATAAAGATTGGTCCAGTAGTTTGGTCTGAATCGCTCTACACACACACACACACACACACACAGACAAACAGACACACATACACACAGACATACACACAGACAGACACACATACACACAGACACACACACACACACAAACACACAAAACACACACACACACAAACACACACACACACACCACGACCCTCGTCTCGATTCTCCCTCTATGTTAAAACATTTAGTCAAAACTTGACTAAAATTAATGTAAATAGACCGAGAAGGCACACTCTCGAATGGTATGTTTCACGACTCAATATATCACTGCGATACGCGGGCTTTGACAGTGAGTTATGTCTTACTCAAAGGAGAACGTCGTTTTACGGCTTGCATTGACATTGCGCAGATGGAATGCACTACAACTTCATTGTTATTCAGCTGTGTGGAAAGAAGTATGAATAGACTTGATACGAAGAGAATAGAGGTCGGTGTGACCTGATTGTTTTTGCGAAAAAAGAATGTAGTCCATGTAGTAGTATGTGGTTGTATGACAGAGCGTGTGAATGTTAGATTTGTGTGTGTGTGTGTGTGTGTGTGCGTGCGTGCGTGCGTGTGTGTTTGTGTGCGTGCGCGTGTGTGTGTGTCTGAGCTGCATTTACACAATAGAGGAAGGACGATAGGGTTTAAGGGGTGAGTTTAGGATTAGTTTGCACATGGCTGTTAGCTGCGGATGCCATAATTGCTTTTGGATTTATCTCAACGAAGCCTATAAACGTCTTCAGGAATCGGAATCGATCGCAGTAAGCGATAGCTGCACGCATTTCTTAACAATCTCTAGTAAACTACAAAAACAGAAGAAGAAAAAGACCGAAGGAAGAATAAAGACTAGCTAGCATTTCGATAGACACTGTCCGGCCATGCACGTTATTGGTGCGAGAACTGCGTGATGAAGAAACCAGGGGCCCTCGCAGCAAAGACTTTGCTCGTAGACTCTAGCCAAGACCAGATAGCACTTCCTCCCACAAACTACAGATCCCCAGGGCTGGCACAAGCATTGTTATCCAAACAGAGAAAGGCCTGGAAGGCGAGTTGTTCAAACAGAACCTCCTCCTACCTGTCTAAATCACCTGCACGAGGTGTTTACAGGTGCGTGTGGCACTCCAGAATCGCTAGGGGATCTGCAGTAGCCCTGGCCTGATGCAGTGATGGTGGGCAGATCGTAGAGAGAGAGAGAGAGAGAGAGAGAGAGAGAGAGAGAGAGAGAGAGAGAGAGAGAGAGAGAGAGAGAGAGAGAGAGAGCGGAAAGTTATCAGCAATAAATCTTTGTGAGTATGACGGTTTGGCAAAGACAAGGGAAAGTGGCCGGAAGGAGAAGTGATGGTTTTGTTGGTTTACTCTGGGAAACAGGTTGATTGCTGCCGATGGTGTGTTGGGTGTTGATCAGCCGGTTTCTGTGTGTGTGTGTGTGTGTGTGTGTGTGAGAGAGAGAGAGAGAGAGAGAGAGAGAGAGAGAGAGAGAGAGAGAGAGAGAGAGAGAGAGAGAGAGAGAGAGAGAGGGGTAGGGAGATGGAGGTGGGTTTCAGTTAGTAAGTAAGTTGTTATCAGCTCCAAACGTGCAAGAAACAGTTATGACCTTTGAGTCGGCCGGAATAAAGATTCAACAGCTTCGCTGTTTTGTCCCTTGTCACAGAGCGTCTTCACTTTCGTTGATGTACGTTCTTTGCAAAAGACGAAGATACATAGAATCGATCTCCATTAGTGACAAAGTTAAAGCTGCTGAAGATTTTGAAGCTTGTATAGATCATCACCTGTGCTTACAACCTCGGGCTGTTGTTCGTCAAGACGGCCATGGCGAGTGGGATCCTGATTTAGACGTGTCCATAAAAAGATGAAGCAAAGTAGAAGGTCGAGAGGATCAAGTAACTTTTCTCGTTAAAATTGATTAAACAATACAATCTGGGCAGAGAGACCACGAAGTTGGAAGTATTGCTAGCAGTTTCAATTGAAAAAGACAGAACTATAAATCGGCCTCCCACGTGTAAACTCGCATTGTCTGGAAAGGTGGAGAGAATTCTCTCTCTCTCTCTCTCTCTCTCTCTCTCTCTCTCTCTCTCTCTCTCTCTCTCTCTCTCTCTCTTTCTCTCTCTCTCTCTCTCTCGTTATCTTGAGGCCTGGAAAGAACTATGTGTGTGTTTGTGTCTGTGTCTCGTATCTGGCATTTTATTCCTAATGAGGAAATTTACCGATCCAGGATGCGAACTGGCACCTTCCATTCGATTTGTAATAAAACAGCAAGACATTCACTCGGCTACATATAGGGCTGACGCAGTATACATTTATGGAAGACAGGCGAAGAAGACGATGGGTAGGAAAAGATACAAGATGGGAGACTGAACATCGACTGGCCGTTTACCGCGGAACCCCCATTTACAAGACACCCCGATTTTAAGTCTCTTGCTCTTTTTAGATAAGTTTTTTCGAGACTTTCTAATCATGACGGCTGTATATATTTACTTCAACTCTCTCCATTTGCGGCTCCGAGTTTTTTCACAGAGTGTTCGTGGTTTAAGAAAAAGGGGGCGGGGGGTCCACTGTATATATGCTATCGGGAAAAGAAAACAGAACGCCGTGTGGGGCATGTGGGGTGCCGTTTGCAATTATCTTCAAGTGGAGTTCGAGAGAGATGATGGCTATACGGCTTATCGACAGAGGTAGTGGATTCGATAATGGATCCGATAACCTTGCTATAATAATCTCGCGTCGGTGTTCGTGTCGCAATGTCAGAGGGAAAAAAATCGAGGAAGGCAGTTTTTAGCATCGCTTGTATTTCTATTTACCTTCCTCTTTCCTTTTTCCTCGATCACTTGCTCTGGACTTATACTTCTGCACTGCGTACGGCAGCCCCCCCCCCCCCTTTTCTCTCTCTCTCTCTCTCTCTCTCTCTCTCTCTCTCTCTCTCTCTCTCTCTCTCTCGTACACGCATGAACACAGACACACGCACGCACGCACACGCACTGACGTACGTACACACGCATGCATGCGCACGCACACATACACTCAACACACGCACGCACGCACGCGCGCACACACACACACACACAAACACACATCAATGCCTTTCTTCAGGGCAAATATTTACGAACTAGATGAATACCCGCTTCGCCGGGTACGGCTTCGCCGGGAAGAAGTAGAGCTCTCAGCGCGCAGCAAAACACTGGAGAAGATAAGGAAGAGAAATACCCGGCTTTGCCGGGACAGTGACCTTCTAAAAATAGTAACGGGAATATGGATTAAGCGTTGTGTTCTAAAAATAGTAACGGGAATATGGATTGACGCCACACGAAGGAAGGGAGATAAACGCAAAACACTGGAGAAGATAAGGAAGAGTTAGTGGGAATGGATCTGGGAAGATGAACAGAAAAACCAAAATCGGTTCAGCGCTGCGCGCTGAGAACACGTATTGAAAATTCTCAGTGACAAAGTTGAGTCCGGGGTCTACCTGATTATGCCCACCAAATTTGAAGCAGATCCATCGAGAACTTTGGCCGTGCATCGCGAACACACACACACACACACACGCACACACACACACACACACACACACACACACACACACACACACACACACACACACACACACACACACACACACACACACAGACACAAGTCGTATACATATGCAGATAACTCACCCCCGTTCACAGTGTCTAACATTTATTGAAAATGATAATCTTGTATCAAGTATCTGAACTTATACGCAGAATGTGCTGTTCTGGATTCGTGCCACACCCGCCTTTTCACTTTCTATTTGTGTTAGGGATTCCTCTAAGTTCTGCTTTGAATCAACCCTTTAGCTCTAAGTGGAATTTTGTTTAGCGCACTCTATTTGTACTGCAAATACAGATTGCGGTTAAATTCTGCAGCTTTTCTTTCTTTGTGTGTGTGTGTTACTCTCGGTCTTCTCGAAATAAGATATGTTTTCTTTGCTAATGCGTAATCAAAAAAGCCTCATACTTTTATCTAAAAGATATAAATGAATAAATTGCCTCTCAAGGAGCTCGGGCGTGTTTTGAGCACATTAAGACTGGAGATTATTTCATGATATACTTCAGTTGTGAACATAATTATCTGAAGTTTAAGTAAACTGCAGGCTAAAAATATGAAAGGTTGAACATGTGTTGATGGCATAGCCAAAAACTTTTCTCAAAGTCTCAGTCCAAGTCTCAGTCGACAAAGTCTCAGTCGACAAAGAATTGTTTCTAGTCATAGCATAGTGCTGTGGACGTCTCTTGCATAGTTTGGCGAAGGGACTGTTCCTGCTTTAGTTCAGTTGCTGACCAATTCCATTAACAGCTGGTTCTATTCCAACTTACCAACCCTCACTGGCCGCTTTTAGGGACACGAGCAGAGTGCTCACAATGCGTATGTATACCATGCATAAGTGATTTTACCATAAGGCTGAGCGTCACAAGTGCGTCGTTAGTCCTGGGAAAACGTACAGATCTTTGAACGTAAGCGGGTAAGACACTTAGCTGTTTGAGTGGGTGAAGTTTGATTCAAGGTTGGGTGAAAAAAGGCCTCTTCACCTTTGTCTAACTGGGCCGTCGGTTAGTCCTGGGTATGCGTACAGATCACTGAACTTAAGCGGGTAAGACACTTAGCTTTTTGAGTGGGTAAAGTTGGATTCAAAGTTGGGTGAAAAAAAGACCTCTTCACCTTTGTGTAACTGGGTCGTCGGTGAATTCGTTCCACGCCTGGTGCCAGAGGGCACGGGTCTTCAAGACCAAGTGTCCACACAGCATAACTCTCATGGGTGAACAGTGTGTAAAGGGTTCTTGTGTAATGGGTTTGACCACTTGTACCTGGCTTTGTTGTCCTCCAAGTCTTCTTACATGATCGGACCTTTTCTAAACGTGCGTGGAAACGGGGTGGGCGTGGACTCGGATAATGTTGACGGTTAAGTAGCATTAGAAGCGGCAGTGATAGTGACACAAACACGAACACAAGTGCGCCAACTTGGTTCTTACCAGTCACACCTCTGTCTGTGCCTTGTGCCATACGTCAGTCCGCCCTTCTGTATGTGTGTACTTGTATGCCTGTCTGTCCGTTTGTTTGTCTGTCTGATTGCCTCTCTCTCTCTCTCTCACACACACAGACACACACACAGACAGACACACACACACACACACACACAGACAGACACACACACACACACACACACACACACACACACACACATACACACAATTTATTATTTTTCTGTGTTGAAGCAACAACAGGATTGTTACGTTACGTTAGACTGAATTCACGATACGATACACAGTGATTTAAGTAAAGCAGCATCAACTTTCGGGGTGCTGGTCTATTGAAGCGGTCAGAGGTGAGGATAAAGAAGTGGTTTTAGGATCTCCGCTGAAATTATGCAGAAAGATGTTAAATACGTTTCTAGCACAAACTATGATGCCCTGACCCATTTCTGTCAGGGAAACTTGCATAGAAACGTCGTGACGAAGAAAAACTTAACCTGAGCACATCTGGCGAAGAGCTGGGCTGTGATTAGTAGTATTGCTGCTGTTGTATTTGTGTCTTGGCGGTGGAGGTAACAAAAATTCTCGAGATCGGCATCTCCATTTGTACGATTTTTCATTTTTCATTTGCACGTTCTTATATCCGCAAAGTGTGTGTGTGTGTGTGTGTGTGTGTGTGTGTGTGTGTGTGTGTGTGTGTGTGTGTGTGTGTGTGTGTGTGTGTGTGTGTGTGTTTATGGCCGCTTTTCTTCAGACCTGTTCTGTTGATCATAGGTTTGTTTGATTATGGGCAACAATGAAGAAGAAAGAAAATCACCCCATTTCGCCTTACATACATATTTGTGTCATTTAACATGTCACTGCAACTTTGCTGTCCGGATATCCATTTGAGGCGTCGGTTAAAATTGCAACACACCATGTAGCGAACGGTTTGAAGAGTAAAGTATTTCTTTCTCCAGCTTCGATAGTTTACTCTGGAAGCAGGCATGAGATTGTTACGTGAATTAACAATTTACTGCAGATTGCAAAGTCCCAGCTGGAAGGTTTTTTGTTTGTCAGAATCAGCAACAAAAAGCATGTATAAAACACAGCTTTGCTCATGACTGATAAATTCGTTAAAAATATGAATTTGAGACTTTCGTGTTTGTGAAGAATTTAAGACTATAATACGTTCTTGGTTCATGCGTACTGGGAGATTCTCACTGCAGAATTTAGGTTCACATTTACTTGGAGATTCTCATCGCAGAAATTAGGTTCATGCATACTGGGAGATTGTCACTGCAGAATTTAGGTTTACATATACTTGGAGATTCGCATTGCAGAATTTAGGTTCATGCGTACTGGGAGATTATCACGGAGAAAACAAGGTGTAAAAAGATTCTTTATTGACGAATGAAATCAGAGCATATGTACTTTTTTGTTGTAGAGTAGTAGGGATGTTTTGTCTTCTGTTCCTAATTAATAAGCTTCATTTGGAAAAGATGGAAGCCATCATACATCAGACTTTTCTGCAGATCAATCCCCCGTAGTATTACGAGTCCATTTCACAAGAAGGCTTGATGGAAGAGTTATATAAACTGCATTAACGACTGGTTTGCAGCTAACAGGAATGTGGCGGTGTTATTGTTCACGTTTTTAGTGTATATACACGAGGATATGATTTGTTTGTTTGTTTGGTGTGGGTGTGGGTACGAGTGGGGGTAATTTTAAAGGAATATTTTGTGTAGAGGGCGTTTTGGCCGGTGAGGAGGTTTGCTGTAAAGAGATATCTTTTACTTTTCACCATTGTAGCCTCCTTTCAACGTCATGCAAAAACCAATTGTCTCCAATGGTATGTGTGGAGAAAACTGGGTGGACAGTATTCTGGTGATTCCTAGGTGTTCAATTCCTGGCAGTGAAAAATGCTTTATTTTATATCGAGATCGCCACCGCGTCTACATAAACAGACGTCTACATAAACAGAGCTAGCTCTGTGTATTCAGAGAAATCTTCGCTTTTGTTGCTTTGTAATTGCAGCATTGCGTGTTTTGACGTACGCTCCAAGGAAGTATGTGCAGGCTAGTTTTCCAAGTAGTGTTTTTCTTGCGTGCCTTGAGCAATAATTATGCGCAGCGGACAACGGAATTTCGGTCTTATTACGCAGAAGACACGCTGATTCTCTTACCCGATGCGAAACACAATCCTCTGTATCAGAGTTGAAGTGTCCTGCCGTATAGTTCCTTTGTATAGACATGCAGTTACTCGCTGATTCTCTTTCCCAATGCGAAACACAATCCTCGGTATATCAGAGTTTACTCCCCGCGGGTTAAGGGGAAGAATTTACCCGATTATTTTTTTATTTTTATTATTATTCTCTTTATTTATATAGCGCCTTATCCGAAGTTCAAAGCGCTTTATGCCGTGTGAGATGGAATTTTTTACACAATATATCACGCATTCACATCGACCAGCAAACCTCAAGCCTGTTAGGCGAATGTTCACCTTTCGCGGCCTTTATTCCAAGTCACACGGGTATTTGATGGACATTTTTATCTATGCCTATACAATTTTGCCAGGAAAGACCCTTTTGTCAATCGTGGGATCTTTAACGTGCACACCCCAATATAGTGTACACGAAGGGACCTAGGTTTTTCGTCTCATCCGAAAGACTAGCACTTGAACCCACCATCTAGGTTAGGAAAGGGGGGAGAAAATAGCGGCCCGACCCAGGGTCGAACACGCAACCTCTCGATTCCGAGCGCAAGTGCGTTACCACTCGGCCACCCAGTCCCCTATGCTCCTCAGCATGTCGTGAGAGGCGACTAACGGATTCTGTTTCTCCTTTTACCCTTGTTAAGTGTTTCTTGTATAGAATATAGTCAATGTTTGTAAAGATTTTAGTCAAGCAGTATGTAAGAAATGTTAAGTCCTTTGTACTGGAAACTTGCATTCTTCCAGTGAGGTAATATATTGCACTACGTTGCAAGCCCCTGGAGCAAATTTTTGATTAGTGCTTTTGTGAACAAGAAACAATTGACAAGTGGCTCTATCCCATCTCCCCCCTTCCCCCGTCGCGATATAACCTTCGTGGTTGAAAACGACGTTAAACACCAAATAAAGAAAGTAAAGATATCAGAGTTTAAAGCTGTATTCTGCCGTGTAGTTCCTTTGTATAGACATACAGTAAGTTACTCGCTGATTCTCTTTTCCGATGCGAAACACAATCCTCGGTATATTAGAGTTTAAAGCTGTATCCTGCCGTGTAGTTCCTTTGTAGAGACGTACAATTACTGGCGTATGGACGCAGACGCAATCCAGCGTGTTCGATCTGACTCTCTTGCATAGAAATACTTTTCTATTATTTCTGTCAAACTCGAATTCCAAAACGCAGTTAACAGTTCTCGATGCCTATCGAAGGCCGTTAAGGAGGTTTCTTCTGAAAGCAAAATATTGTGTGTTTGTGTGTGTGTGTGTGTGTGTGTGTGGCTGAATAGTAAAGCCTTCAAAGTTACGCTCTTCTGCGACCTGCTTTGTTGTGAAGGTCAGTGACACTAAGATTCACTGACACATGTCGATTGATTAGGGAGGTTACGGTCATTGGCCGCAAACGCCCTCCCTCGGCTGGTCAAATCCTCCCTCCGTTTGGCTGCTTTTAGTCCGTATAGTCTATGTAGCGAACCTATCAGCGCACCTGTCAAAAGATGACTGTTTGGCCTGCAAGTACATCTTCGGGTTGTTTTCACCCACTCCCCATCACTCCCCTGTAGTCCTTGCCCTTTTTCTTCTCGAGTTTTTTTCTGGTAAAACTCCCACCATGTGCACTCTGTATCTCTCTGTCGGTCTGTCTGTCTGTGACTCTATCTGTCTGTATGTCTGTCTGTCTGTATGTCTGTCTGTCTCTCTCTCTCTCTCTCTCTGTCTCTCTCTGTCTCTCTGTCTCTCTCTCTCTCTTTCTTTCTCTCTCTCAGTGCACCCTCTTTCTCCACCCATTGCACACCGGTTGGACCGTACATAAGGTAACGTTAAATTATGCTTGTGCAACGTATGTGGGAGTATCACTTATAACCTCAGGGTATCTCTTATCCTGTTGCGCATCTATAGACTAGAGACAGCGCTGGTTAGACTAAAACATGGATCGGGAACTTCAGTACGTACTTAGGACTACCGCGGCTGTGCTTGCAAGTTTGGATAGTTCTTTCTTTCTCATTTGATCCGAGTTTTATCTGTCTCATTAAATGCCATTTTTCTACCTACTACACATATAGTTTTCCTAATTGATTCCCGAAGATAAGTTAGTTTCGCTTCCACGTTTCGGTTTTCACTAATTCAACATGGCCGGCGTCGGCAATGCATCTTTGATCATCATCTTCTTCCGAAGAGGACTGGGTTCTTGCGAACGTCTCAGAGTCCTGCGGTTGAGTCACTGTTACCGATAGTGGTTAGCTCCGGCAAACAGGGAGATTAAAAAGGTGGGGAGGTTTAAAACTATGCGGTACAGGGGAGAGTGCGTTCAAGGGCGGGCTCTCATGCCCGACTGCACTGAGGAAACTGTGGCCGAGACGGGAGCGAAGGAGGGGCCTGCTTCGGCCGATGAACAAAGAAACTGTGATCGAACAAGTATGGTGTTACAAGGGGAAAGACCCGCAAAGTGAACTTAGTTGCCAAAGCCCGAAGTGTGACGACGGACTCGGTTTCCAGCAACTGTCCACCGACTCAGCGGCAAAATATGAGTTGACACGTCCGAGGTGAAAGGTAATAGTCTCTTCTTATTAGAATGTAAGGTCATTGTTTATGACTAAAATACAGTAGAATCACATAATGCACGAAGGAATGGAACATGTACATGGAATAAGATTGTCCGTCCACTAAGACACATTCCTAAAGGTGGAACCAACATCCTGACGGCTATGCAGAGAAAGTGTTCTTTTTCAGAAATGCATTCAAATAAAACAAATAGGGAAATGCCCACTGAACAGAAACACCCAGGCTCCTGATTTTTGGTATGAATCCAAGTTGAGAGAGATCAGCTGAGCTAGGATTTTACATGGAATAAGATCATCCCTCCACTTGCATACAATGTATACAACCAGAAATGAAGATACAGTGTGCTTGATGTGGTGATCAAGTGACATTTTGCTATGAATGTGTTTAAGCAACTAGTAGCTTCTTCAGCGTTAATTCATTAAACAATCACTCTTATTCTTAGCACATAGAGCACATTGAGTGAGTGTGTGCATGTGTGTGTGTGTGTTTGTTATTGCAATGTAACTTGTAAGACCTTATAATATAAATATACACAAATTATAACACATGCTGGGATTCTAAATATGTTCTGTTTACTTGCAGGTCTCAGTTATTACCAAGCCCTGCCTCATTCTTCCCGCAACACTGACATGGTGCTGTTGTAGAACACAAGTAAGTCCTTTGATCATTTCCAAAATACACTAGTGCAATAGCTTGTGAGTGCAACTGGTGGTAATGAGAATATTTTACCACAAAAGGCTAAAGTACAAATAACAGATTTATTATGTTGGAAAAAGAAGTAAGCCAGAGCAAGTGATTAGTGTACCAGTTAGCTAGGGTGGATGTATTATATAATTACAATTTACAGTCAGCATAGAATGTTGAGGACAGTCTAGAATTTTTCTCGCCCTGTGAATTCAACTGCAAATCAGATGGCATGAAGAAATCAATGTTATATCATGCTCTGCATTGAGTGAACCATCTCCTGTCATTCTGAGTGACACATCTCTTTAACTGAAAAACATGCCAGTAATTAAATCCAGGCTACATGGGGATGGAAAATGACCCTGGCAATTTCAACCTCTGAATGATTGTGTCTTTGTGTAGCAGGATTATGGATCTTCACAAGCCTTAGTTCATTTGTCTGTACATGTGTATCATGTATGGCGGTATAAGTTAATACTATTAGTCAATTTCAAATAGCAGAGTTATTTTCAGAGCTTTCTAACTTCAAACCCTGTGGAATCTAGACTATAGTTTGTAATTTAAAGGGTATTTTGACTTTGACTCCAAGTTTCTTTCTTGCAAAGTCATTCTTTTCTCATTCAAGGGACTAAACCACTACATGTACTGATGACTGCCTGCATCAGGGTTATAATTTATGAAGAAGTCAAAATGCACAATATATCAGTTTACAATTTAAAGGCCCACTTGCCTTGTCACTACAGTATAATGTGGCTATGCTTTAACATGGAATCCCTCATCTTGGCCACATACAAACAATTATATATTCAGTGACTGCTTGCTGTGGTGAGTTAAAATGTGTGATGAAATATTTTCACAAAAAGGTACCAGTGTTGTTAACAAAACTAATTCTTTAACAAACAAACAAAAACCACTCTGCACAGAGAGCATTCAAGCTGATCTATGTTGCTATTCGTCCAAGTAGAGGGATGATCTTATCCCAAGTAAAAGCCTGACAAGATCTGAGACTGTGAAGCAAAATGTTTTTACATGGTAAAGTAAGCCTTTAACGAGCAAGTATGTCTATTGCACTGGGTGTTTTATTATTATTGTATCATTTTTCTTTCAGGTAGTCTCTCTTTAAACTGACTTTCTACACCATGGTGTCTCTGGCAGTGTTATATTGGCAGAAGACAGTTGGAACTGGATTCCTCATTTAGATGGTAGGCATGTTTTGGGCTTTTGTGTTGCTTTGGTGTATGTGTGTGTGTGTGTGTATGTGTGTGTCTGTTCTATACCAGAAATAAACACACTGTTTGCTTGCTGTGGTGAAGTGACATTTTGTGATTTTTTTTTTTAAATGAGCTAGTACAGTTGTAGCTTTTACAGCATTTATTCATAACACAATCGCACTTGGCGCAGAGAGCAACCAGACCGTTCATTGTGGGTATGTGAACAAGTTAAGAGATCATGTCTTATCCCATTTTAAAGCCTGACCAGATCTTAGACGGTGAGCCAAATTGTTTTCATGAGAAGGAATGTGCCTTTCAGAGAAATCTATTAACTACAGTATTACTTTACAAAACATATTTTAAGAAATGAAATGTGTTACAAGTAACAGCCATGGGGGTGATAGCCTGTAGGTGGAATAATAATCTTCAATTGCCCAGAAATGATTGTTATCTGGTCAAGAAATGCAAAGCATTTTGATGTTTGTGACGATTAGTTACTCTTTATCACGTTTGGTCCCTGATTTTGCTGTCCTTGTCTGCGTTGGGCAGGTGTGCGTCCATGATGTCATTGCTATTGAAAACTAATCTGTACTGCAAAGTAAATGTACCCGTACATGACGTACATGGCAGTTGTCAACCGGGGGCCAGCCATGACTGGGATTGATGTATCCACAGGCACTCGACACCAGGTGGGCGGGGCCAGTGGTTGGGGTGTGATTCCCTGCCTTACACCACCACAAAGTGTAGTATCAGCAGACAAGACTGAGCAGAACTTCTGCCCCCCCCCCCCCCCCTCACCAATTGACCACTCAGTGCCATGTGCCTGCAGCTGTATCATAAACACTTTGTGACAATAGTTGTTACCTCCTTAGAACAGATCTTGTGATGCTCCTCAGTCAGTCAGTGTTTGATGGATGCTAACTGGTATACTTGACATAGTGTTCATATGAAAGTTTTATGTGTTGCAGCTCATCCAGATCACAGGTACACAAAGGAGCTGGTTACAGTGATAACATAGGCACATGGAACTGCTTATGGACTACTTTAGAAAGTGAGCGGTTACAACCAAGACTCTTCCGTCAGGAAGGTCTGCGGAAGGGTGCTTGATCTGTTTCCTCGGACAGGCTTTTCAAGACTAGGTAGGTTAAACCACATGATTGGGCTTTAATTATGAATGCACTTCAAAATTCACTCTATTTCATTATCTTGTACAACCCCCCGCGGGTTAGGGGGAAGAATTTACCCGATGCCCCCCAGCATGTCGTAAGAGGCGACTAACGGATTCTGTTTCTCCTTTTACCCTTGTTAAGTGTTTCTTGTATAGAATATAGTCAATGTTTGTAAAGATTTTAGTCAAGCAGTATGTAAGAAATGTTAAGTTCTTTGTACTGGAAACTTGCATTCTCCCAGTAAGGTAATATATTGTACTGCGTTGCAAGCCCCTGGAGCAATTTTTTGATTAGTGCTTTTGTGAACAAGAAACAATTAACAAATCTTCAATAGTACTGACCAAAGAAGAAGGTTTAATTGTGTGATCATGATTTGATACATATGCTTGACCCTGAAGATGTGTTTTATTTGTTTTGTTTCAGAACAAAGTTTGGTGAAGTAGAAGCTACCGCTGTAGGCTGGTGTAAGGCTGAAGAAGAACCTCTGACAAGTCAATTTTCAAGCAACTGAGCACGAACCCAGGTACAAGACACAGAGCTCTCTTTCTATCGGTCTGTTATTCATAGAATGACACTAACAGTGACACAAGTAAATAATCTGTATCATTGTCTTGACCTCTAGAAATTTGGTAGAGAATAAGATGACTGATAGTATTATTTTGATTATTTCATGGTCATTACAGTGGCCTCCACCCCTGCCCCTTTTAAGACACCCCAATCTAAGACTCCTTCCTATTAATGACCCTGTTTTCGCAGACTTCTTGTTCATAACATCTGTAAATTCACTCCCATTTTAAGACTTGCTCCATTTGGACTTGGACTGGGTGGCCGAGTGGTAACGCAATTGCGCTCGGAAGCGAGAGGTTGCGAGTTCGACCCTGGGTCAGGGCGTTAGCAATTTTCTCCCACCTTCCCTAACCTAGGTGGTGGGTTCAAGTGCTAGTCTTTCGGATGAGACGAAAAACCGAGGTCCCTTCATGTACACTACATTGGGGTGTGCACGTTAAAGATCTCACGATTGACAAAAGGGTCTTTCCTGGCAAAATTGTATAGGCATAGATAAAAATGTCCACCAAAATACCCGTGTGACTTGGAATAATAGGCCGTGAAAAGTAGGATATGCGCTGAAATGGCTGCGATCTGCTGGCCGATGTGAATGCGTGATGTATTGTGTAAAAAAAAATCCATCTCACACGGCATAAATAAATCCCTGCGCCTTGAATATGTGCACGATATAAATTGCATAAAATAAAAAGATAAAATAAATCCCTGCTCTTAGAACTGTACCCACGGAATACGCGCGATATAAACCTCATATTGATTGATTGATTTTAAGACCTGATTTTGCTTATTTTGGATTTCGAAAAAAAGAAAAACAAATTCCCACTCTGTACAGAATTAAGCCAGGTTCATGATTTTTGTATGGACCAAGTTGAGAGATGGCATTTGTATAGGCCTGACCAGATCTGAGATGTTGAATCTAATTGCTTACGAAGAAAGCATTGTGTCATTATAGGCACACTACTTCTCGTCACCGTCTCAGTTCTGGCCAGGCTTTAACATAGGATAAGCTCATCCCTCAACTTTGTCACATATGAACAATCGACACACTGACTCTTGCTGTTGTGAGTTGACATTTTTTGATGAATTTATTTCTGGAAAAGGCACCATGCAGTGCTTTTTCAGGGGTGGGACTTTTCCGCGGATTTCCGCCGACACAACTTACGAATTCTGCTGGAGTAATCTATTTTTCCGCGTCACATTTCATTACAATATCTATGACTTGTTGAGTGAATGATTTGGAGAGACGTGGAGATGAAACAGAACACTGGAGGCTTGAGAGTTAAATTGTGCTGACTGAAAACTCCTGATAACTAATAGTAATTTTGAGGGGGGGGGGGGGGGGGGGGGGAGGTTGGGGAGTGTGGAGAATGTCTTTTTTGTCAGATTGCACAGATTTTAATGTACCATTTAACCAAAATTCGGGGTAACATGCCCCCGAACCCCCTGGAAAAAAAGGGATTTCCTCCTTTTTCATCACAAGAGAGTCCCACCCCTGTGTTTACAGAATTCCTTGTTTAAAACTATCACTGTGCACAGAGGGAAGGGGGGGGGGGTGTATTTGACCACCCCTGCGTTTACAGAATTCCTTGTTTAAAACTATCACTATGCACAGAGGGAAGGGGGGGGGGGTGTATTTGACCACCCCTGTGTTTACAGAATTCCTTGTTTAAAACTATCACTGTGCACAGAGGGAAGGGGGGGTGTATTTGACCACCCCTGTGTTTACAGAATTCCTTGTTTAAAACTATCATTGTGCACAGAGGGAAGAAGGGGGGGTGTATTTGACCACCCCTGTGTTTACAGAATTCCTTGTTTAAAACTATCACTGTGCACAGAGGGAAGGGGGGGTGTATTTGACCACCCCTGTGTTTACAGAATTCCTTGTTTAAAACTATCATTGTGCACAGAGGGAAGAAGGGGGGGTGTATTTGACCACCCCTGTGTTTACAGAATTCCTTGTTTAAAACTATCACTGTTCACAGAGGGAAAGGGGGGGGGGTGTATTTGACCACCCCTGTGTTTACAGAATTCCTTGTTTAAAACTATCACTGTGCACAGAGGGAAGGGGGGGGGGGGTGGATTTGACCACCCCTGTGTTTACAGCAGAATTCCTTGTTTAAAACTATCACTGTGCACAGAGGGAAGGGGGGGGGTGTATTTGACCACCCCTGTGTTTACAGAATTCCTTGTTTAAAACTATCACTGTGCACAGAGGGAAGGGGGGGGGTGTATTTGACCACCCCTGTGTTTACAGAATTCCTTGTTTAAAACTATCACTGTGCACAGAGGGAAGGGGGGGGGGGTGTATTTGACCACCCCTGTGTTTACAGAATTCCTTGTTTAAAACTATCACTGTGCACAGAGGGAAGGGGGGGTGTATTTGACCACCCCTGTGTTTACAGAATTCCTTGTTTAAAACTATCACTGTGCACAGAGGGGGGGGGGGGGGGTGTATGTGACCAAGTGAAGTGCATTGCTACATAATAAAATGAGCAAATCCGTCCCGTGAAGAAAACTTCTGCTTACTTAATTGTCAGATTTGCCAAGGCGTGTACATGAAATAAGATTATCATTCTAAATGCTGAATCAACATTCTGACTGTTTCCTATGAAACCAGGCTTGATTTTTGGTATAAATCCAAGTTAAGGGATAGCATGTGTAAAAGCAGAATTGTGTACAGAGGCAGCTTTGTGTTATTAAAGGCCGGCTGCTTTTCGTGAACACAGTTTGGCTCACATCTCACATCACCTGCCAGGCTTTTTTTAAAAAAAAAATGTTTTACCATGGGATAAGACTATCCCTCCATTTAAGCACATACCAGCAACAAACACAGTGGTTACTTGTGATGAACTAGTGGCAAGACAAATGATTTAAGCATCACATAACCTTCCTAAGTGAAGTCAAGTTATGTGTCTGTGCCAGTGTGTGTGTGCATGTGTGTGTCAGCATAGAATGTTGAGGACAGTTCGATGGTAAATCACCCTGACAATTTTAGCCTATGATTGTGCCTACATTGTGGCAGGATTGGATGTGGATCTTCAAAAGCCTAAGTTAACAAAAAAGTATGTAAAAGTACATTTTGAATAGTAGTTTTTTTCTCAGAGGGAAGATATCACAAGATATGATCGTTCCACTGCATGTATGCCACATAACTAAAACAAAAATTAAATGTTATTTTAATCGTCTTTTGGGTAAAACAAATACACCATCAATATATTATAATAATGATCTTGCTTGTTTACAGATGGACAACAGCTACTGCCAGGACCAGGTTACGCATAAAGAAAACAGTCAACACTTGGCTGGTGCTGCAGCTTCTTTGATGTCTATTTTTTTTTTTTTTTTAAAGACAGACAGCTACCAGCTCATTCAAGACCATAGCCCCATCTTACTCACGCAGAACAGACAGCCATCTTTCGCCTTTGCACAGAACACTGCTGTCTGAAGGTACACATCAAAAGGATAGGTTTTGCACCTACAGCGTGCGACTGTGGCTAGGGTAGGAAGAACAGACTCTGCAACACGTTCTGAGAGGGTGGCCTTTTCTTGCCACCCGTACCCCTGTGCAACAAGACTTGGCCAGAGAGCACACATCCAAATGCAAACACTGAACACTGAAGAGGAAGAAGAAGAAGAAGGTGCCCACACAGAAGGACATAAATCTACTTTAAGGGCACACAAGTTTACAGCAGTTTATTGAATTGTAGCAGATTATAGGGAGAAAATGAACAAGCTAAATAGGCTGTACAGTACTTCACTTGAACAATGTATAAAGTTCCCTGTATTAAGAACATTTACAGATCACAAGACATTGTGTTTTCTTTTGTTTACAATACAAATGTTTCATAATAAAAAGATGTGCACTAGGCAAGATCCTTAAAATGTAAAACTAGTAGTGTGACAATTTTGAATTGTTCAGAGATGGTTTTTCTTCAGTGGTAAATGTTTTAGCTTTTTTTATAAGATCCCGTTAGTGAAGCATACTATAAAACCTTGACCTTCCAAACTGTGTTAGCACCCTGGGCTGCGATCATTGTGTTGAGCTACTTAAAGGCACAGTGCAGCTTACAGCCTTCGTTTTGCGTTTTTGTTGCAGCTGAGTGCATTTACAGTTCAAAAATCCTCCTATGGTAGTAAAACTACCCAACGACGACATCTGTGAAGCTCGACAGTTTCTTGTTCACGCGAGTGCATAAATTAACCTAGTTATTACGTGGTGTTTGGTCGGAGTTCGATTCAACTGAGTGATTCCGGCCTCCATTTTGTTTTATACAAACTCATGATGATGTCTGACATAGTTTGCTAGTGACGTGTCTTTTTGTGCATGATGTGGTGATCTACCTGATCTAAATTTAGATCCAAAAATAGGTCAAGACCAGCCGGGTCTGAGTACGAAATTGATTCGTAAAAAAATCGCAGTTCTTGACTCTTTGGGTGCAAGTCAATGAAACTTGTTAGTTCTTCTAACAGATAGCTGCCTGAGGTATGACTAAAAGCCCCAGGGGCTCCGTGCACCTGAATTTGACAAGTTCAGTACCTTCAGCAAGCGCAAGTACAGTAGAGAAGCGCTTGACACACTGAAAAAGGCCTACTACGAGCAAAAGAAAAAGAATCAGTGATGCATGTGCTTTTGATGTAATCTTCTTTGACATTATGATGACTACAAAAACTGACTGATGTGTTTTGTTTGTGAATGATGGATATATGTGCATGATTGCGTTTCGCAGACACAGTTGTCATGTGCGTTGTAATTGGCGACGAATGCTGGATGATTACTATTTTTGTACCAGGATTACTATTTTTGGGGCTGAGCATTACTCCAAAACACTTATGGGGGTAAACAGGTCTGCAGCACAACTACAAATGTAGAAATGTCGTCTGCATTTTGTATATTTTAAAAGGTTATTTTTGTGCACAGAACATACATCTGCAGGGAGGTTTGGAGGGTGAAGTTAGGATCTGTTAGGAGGCATACAGCATCACACTCATTTTGTGTGTGTGTATTTTGTGTTGACAGATAAGACACTGTCATTCCAGCAGAAACCTGTGATGATGCACATTTTATTGAAGTGACCAGCTGAAATTGTATGTACGTTGTTATGAAATTGACAAATGATCCCTGCTTTGCAATCCTGGGTTAATGATATTGCCAAAATTAAAACGTGGAGGAAAAAGTGAGTGTAAACCTATTCTTGTGGTGGTGGTGGTGGTGGTGGTGTGTGTGTGTGTCTGGTTAGTGTGTGTTTGAGTGTGTGTTAAACAAACAACGACAAACAACACCAAACCTACATCAAACAAGCACAACAAAAACAAATTACACAAAAAAATGGCAAAAATCAGAATATCAACTGAGAAAAAAACCGTGGCTGAATGCAATACTTATTATAACTTAAAAAGTAAAAGTGTGCGTGTGGATGTGTGCGTATGTTTGAGTGTTTTAAACAAACAACAAACCTAAATTAAAGAAGCACAACAAACAAACAAAAAACCTGGCAAAGTTCTGAACATTAACACAATGCTGCTGTCTGCTTTGAGGGGAGGAATAAAATGACTGAAGCCGGACTGCCGAGAGGAGGAAGGAGGGGGAAAAGAACACGCAGACATGAAAACACACACAACTCCATGACAGATAAACTGCTTATGTTCAAAAATCAAGAATATTTAAGCGTGCACACACGCACGCACACACACACACACACACACACACACACAGACTCTCCTCGTGAAAGTAAAGGTAAACTCGAACTTGAAGGTAAGTATAAATGTTTGATATGGAAGAAACCTGTGATAAAAGTCTTTGTATAAATCATCGGTACCAACAAAATTCAGTTGCCACAACGCGTAAAAGGACATACTGTAGTTTCAAATTAGTAACAATCTAAGCCATTTTAATCAGCACTGGTGTCCGGCAAGCACTAACAGATACAACAGCACGTGTATGCATCTTGAAGTAATAAGACCTTGAAGTAGGCCTAGAGTTTACACTATGCATTATGTAATGCTTTAATTCAGCTGCCTAACTGTGGAACTTTGCAAATGTGTGAGGACCGTTTCACAAAACAGACAAAACACCCTCTCAGTTATTTACACAAATCAGTTCCAGAATGTGCGTGTTCCTTTTCCGTCTCTACAAATTAATGTTATCTGGGGGGAAAACGAATCATTGTCGCTTCCGCCCTCAGTATAATTGCCTGAGCATAATAGGAAATGCAACAGGTGTAGTCTTCCGCCTGATTTTAGTCAAGATATTTCGACACAGAATGTTTCTTTCTTTTTTCTTTGTATGTTCACAAGCTCACATACAATCATTTATGCAACACTGACAATAAGACCAGACCAGAGTTGTGATTGAAATGGGCAGTTATTTAATAAAGCTCCAGAATGAATAAAAATACATGACAAAAATAAGGTGGTCCCGCTGTA
>NC_090246.1:22265056-22321137 GCF_037325665.1 Littorina saxatilis
ATACGAAGTCCTATTTCACAAATTTTTATCTTCCCTTTTAACCATATACAAATACAGTCACGAAGTACATTTATAAGGCCAAATTATTAAGAAATATTATTTTCTGTGCTTGAATTACCCAGTGTGTAGCATGATCACCACGAAGGTACAATTCACAGAAGTTGAGTAATCACTTTACAAAACCCATACCAGTACCACATTGTTATGTTAAATCCTATTTATTAACCCACACAAATAGAAGAAGATAGCTTTGTGAAGACTTTCATTTTCCAACCAAATGCTGTTCAAAAGATTATTCTTTCTTTCTATATTTGGTGTTTAACGTCGTTTTCAACCGTTCAGGTTATATCGCGACGGGGAAAGAGGGGGGGGGGGGGGGGGATGGGGGATGGGATAGAGCCACTTGTTAATTGTTTCTTGTTCACAAAAGCACTAATCAAAAAATTGCTCCAGGGGCTTGCAACGTAGTACAATATACTACCTTACTGGGAGAATGCAAGTTTCCAGTACAAAGGACTTTAACATTTCTTACATACCAATCAATATGAGGCTTATATTGCGCGTATTCTGTGGGTACAGTTCTAAGCTCGGGGATTTTATTTTAATTTTATTTTATGCAATTTATATCGCGCACATATTCAAGGCACAGGGATTTATTTATGCCGTGTGAGATGTAATATTGTTTTACACAATACATCACGCATTCACATCGGCCAGCAGATCGCAGCCATTTCGGCGCATATCCTGCTTTTCACGGCCTATTATTCCAAGTCACACGGGTATTTTGGTGGACATTTTTATGAAAATTTATCTATGCCTATACAATTTTGCCAGGAAAGACCCTTTTGTCAATCGTGGGATCTTTAACGTGCACACCCCAATGTAGTGTACACGAAGGGACCTCGGTTTTTCGTCTCATCCGAAAGACTTGAACCCACCACCTAGGTTAGGAAAGGGGGCAGAAAATTGCTAACGCCCTGACCCAGGGTCGAACTCGCAACCTCTCGCTTCCGAGCGCAAGTGCGTTACCACTCGGCCACTGACACGATACACCAACACGATATTAGCACTCCAGATTTTTATCTCGCAGTTTTTCTG
This sequence comes from Littorina saxatilis, assembly GCF_037325665.1. Classification (NCBI taxonomy): domain Eukaryota; kingdom Metazoa; phylum Mollusca; class Gastropoda; order Littorinimorpha; family Littorinidae; genus Littorina; species Littorina saxatilis. The sequence continues at coordinate 22,266,155 of NC_090246.1, forward strand.
AAGGACTTTGCATTTGAAAACTATTCTCAGACAAAATATGAGTTTAAACTGCAAGTACATGTACAGGGAGTCTGAAGGGTTCAAGTCGGATGAGATAGACTACTGTTGTGGCAATCTTCGAATTTGAAAATAATTTTTTTAAAAGAGTAAAACTCATAGTTCTTCTTCTTCTTCGCTCATGGGCTGAAACTCCCACGTTCACTCACAAATTTGCACGAGTGGATTTTTACGTGTATGACCGTTTTTACCCCACCATTCAGGCAGCCATACGCCGCTTTCGGGGGAAGCATGCAGGGTATTTTTGTGTTTCTATAACCCACCAAACTCTGACATGGGTTACAGGATCTTTTCCGTGCGCACTTGGTCTTGTGATTGCGTGTACACACGAAGGAGGATAAGGCACTAGCAGGTCTGCACATAAGCAATGACCTTGGAGATCAGAAAATTCTCCACCTTTAACCTACCAGGCGGCCGCGATTTTGACTCATGACCTTCTGAATAGGAGGCCGATGTCTTATCCACAAGAACACCGAGCCCGTCCAAACTCCTAGTAAAAACAACAACTGCAAATCTGGGAGCAAAATGTAAACGGTTACAGTTTCAACTATCCTTCCCCTTTATATCAGCATTTTTGGAAACCTAAACGAAAGAGTATTCAAGAACAACAGTCACGGATTCAGATTTAAAAAAACAAATGGTAACTATGCTTTTTGGAAATTCTTTCTTTAATTGGTGTTTAACGAAGGTTATATCGCGACAGGGAAAGGGGGGGAGATGGGATAGAGCCACTTGTTAATTGTTTCTTGTTCACAAAAGCACTAATAAAAAAAATGCTCCAGGGGCTTGCAACGTAGTACAATATACTACCTTACTGGGAGAATGCAAGTTTCCAGTACAAAAGACTTAACATTTCTTCCATACTGCTTGACTAAAATCTGTACAAACATTGACTATATAAGAAACACTTAACAAGGGTAAAAGGAGAAACAGAATCCGTTAGTCGCCTCTTACGACATGCTGGGGAGCATCGGGTAAATTCTTCCCCCTAACCCGTGGAAATGCGCTTCAGACAAATGCCTTTGCACACGTTATGTTACTCACAGCAAAATGCAAGAATAATTGGGGACCATATGGGATGGGGCAAATTGGGAGGGAGCAATTCGGGACACCACCATAAATATCTACCAAATATTTACAAATAGCTATCTTAGTACATGCATAACATGCTGTACCAATACACAATTTCTTTAAAATAACTATGTAAGGATTATTGGCAGTCTCCCGGAGCATGTTTCACACTATCCTGCGATCAGGACAAGCGACTGACTGTGATGTGTATGCTGTGCGGCGTGCGCTACATAAGAAACCTTTTTTTAAATTTGTATTAAATATAATCACCTGAGCCACGAATGGCTAGCTGACAGCGGCTATCTTTTACACAACAAATTCTGAACTCTGATGAACTCGTGACCGCTGATTTTTAAAGGCAAGGGGTATCATATTGTGCGCATGGCATACACATCCAAGTTGGTCGTTTGTCCCGATTGTGGGATACAGCCCGTCAGAGGCGTAGAGCGTGCTCGAGATGTTTTGAAAAACCTGACTGCAGTACAGGGATTTTTACACCTCCGGACTGCTGATAATCCTAACAGAATTATTTTCAAAAACCGTCTATTGCCTTGAAAGCAAACCTGGAATTTCTGATGCGAGTTGCCAGAAAGAAAGTTCACTAACAAGATCCAGGCCAACACCACCCCCCCCCCCCCCATCCCCCTAAATAACACTAAGGAGTGAGGTGAGCTTAAATAACTAATGAATTAATCAATCAATAAATTCTCTGCTGAAATCCCCAACTTCGCGCATCGAAGCTATGAAAAACAGGACACTGCCACGTTTCCATTCAGCTAAACGCCACACCATTTTCAAGAGGGGATGTCTCAGGAAGAAAGATGTGACGCTCCCGATTCATATGTTTCAGAAGACAGCCCACCTGAGAAAAAGAAGAACACAATATAGAAATAATAACAACCTGTCAACCACAAATACATTAAAGTTTTTCAAACAGTTCACTAATCCGACAAACTCATGCTCGTTTCTGGTGCATTTGATAAAGCCAATTACGGGTAGATGCTAGACAACAGCAAAACCACCACCACATAACAACACAAGATTGTTTATGGTTGTTTACAGTCTCTTGAACACAGGAGTCAATCGAGACCATATATATATAACAAGAAGCATAAAAAAGCACTTCAGTTTGAAACCCAGGTTCAATGTAGTAAATGATATTGCATCAATGTTCCATCCATCCTCAGCACTTTCAAAACCAGTTTCTTCTAGGTCATACACACCTTTTCCTCGATTGATCCACAGTACATCAGATCGCTATTGTTCTTTTTATGATTTGCACCAAGGGAATGATTAACATTTCTGTCTTAGTCATATGTAACAAGCTTTAAGCAAAAGCATAATATTCTACACATTCACATATTGTAAGGTTGAAGGGGTCTATGTCGACCAAAAGAAGGTGTATTCCCCATAGCCATAGGTGTTTTCCTTGTGTACCGGGAATACAGTTGGATTTTCTGTAAAGAAGTATAATATCGTACAATCTTGCGCCAAGCGCGTGACTGCGGTTAGATAGGAGAATCTATTTAAAATCCTGAATTCGCGTGCGGCATCCAGTCAAGCAAAACATGCTTCGACCGTTTATCAAAACGGATTTAGTTAAAGAAACATCTGCACCCCCACCCCCAACAGCCTGGTATTATGTTTTCCTCGCTGGTACTCTCGTCCATTGAATCACTTTCACTTTCGTAAGCTTGAAGTAACTCCATGGCGTCTAACGGAAGTATATTCCCTGTATATGTACAGGAAATTAACATACAGGGAATACAGCCACTGTTGGTCGACATAGACCCCTTCTAAAGTGCTGCAGTAGTTACCTTTCCCTCCAAGGACCAAGCTGTTCATCCACTGTAGGGCTGACCGGGGTTCCCCCTTAGCAGAGTGAGTGGCGAATCCTGGCTGATAAATTTCCTTTCATTTTCCATGAATGAAGAATACCAGCTGGGTTCTTTTATTCATGGACCTGTGTTCTGCAACACACACAAATCAGCCACCATCTTGTAAATATATGTAAAAGAAAGCAAGTGGCAATCTGAATAACAGAATACAAAATGATCAATCCACACAATCATACTTCAGCACTGAAAGTCCACAAAATGAAGCACTGCTAGTACATGTACTTCTCATAATTTACTGAAACTTTACTCGTCAAAACAACCATTTGTTTTATCAACTTTACTCGCATGTGGCGAGTAGATTAACATTTCTACTCACCATTTACATGATTTTTACTCGCCATGGCGAGTAATTGAAAATACTTGCCTCTTTCAGGCCTGTACTTGTGCATGAGATGTGTTTACCATCCATATGCCCAGACCATGCGCCCTTCTGTTGTGCTCAGAACAGTAAAGAGTTGCTTGCTGGGGTGGTTGTTCATAAGTTAACAGTTCACAAGAGGGCACAAACAAGAGCAAAAACACAGGTGCCTGATTCAAACTCATTCAAATGCAGAACCTTATTTTTGCATGAACAGAGTAAGACATGATTCTTACATAGCTGACCCTACCCCTGGCAGAAAAGTGCTTGAAATTGTCCATGTGGTCTCTATCAGTACATTTGATGCGTATTTGTGATACATATATACTGATATAGAGACAAGTAACAAGTGGACATTTCCTCTGACACCTCTACCATTTGTACACCTGCACAAATCTCCTGCCATAGACTACAAAAGGAAAACATACAAATCAAAACAAACACAAATTTAACCTAATGTTTACCTTTCAGCAGCAGAAAAGGCTGTGTTTTCTGTGGTGTCTCAGAGTAAAGCCACGGTGTTGGAGATCTATGCAAAACTAGGCTGTAGGCAAGGTCCAACATCTTTAGCTGCACACACAAAAAGAAGAAGCAAGAAATCACATGACATAGATGACATTCCTCACTAGTACAAAACCACAACTACACTAGTCAACTACCAATGTAAGAATCATAGTCCTGCAAGATTACCCTCTTAAAAAGTAAGATTGCTTTTATTCAAACACTACCGTGGGACCAAACTCCCCCCCCCCCCCCTCCTTTTTTTGAGTTTTTCCTACATGTGTGTTGATGTTTCCATTAATTCCAAGCCCTGAAACTGTGAACTTGAGATCTTTATGTATGCACACAGTCACAGGCTTAATAAGCTATTCAGAAACCAAGCAGAGTCTGCACAACGTCAATTCTGAGAAATAAATCCCCACAACCGGTTTCAAGGCCACTATACCGACTGAGCTATTGCTTGCCATGCCAACCTCCACCCCCATTTGGAACATGCACAACTAGTATACCCATACACATGTAATAATACTGCTTGCCCCCACCCTCCAAATCAATAAACACTAAATGTATGCAATCAGTAATCTTTTAGTTAGTAGTTGACTAACATCAAAAACACTCAATGAGTGCAAACAAAAACATGTGGCGAGAGGTCCTTCGCCTATCAAGCCCCTGTGACCTGGAATAGATTACCACTGCCTCTCAGACACACAGATTCTCTCACTACATTCAAGACAAATCTCAAAACACACCTCTTTCAGCGCAAGTGATTCCCCCCCCAGCATCTCCCCACCCACCCCATCCCGCCCCACCTCACCCCCTACCTAGCGCCTAAAATAACGTGTATATATATTTTCTGCGCTTTGTGTCAGCACTGTGTGAGTGTGTGTAAATAGTACCGTTGACACGTTTTTATATGGAAGCCTACTGTGGTTCTTGTGCTTAGGCTGTGTATTGGACTGTCATTGTATGCCTGCATTATTAGTTGTCAGTAATTATTACATGTGCTGATTGTTCTCTTTGCCTGCGCGCGTATAGTATGTTGGTTATGTTTGGTCATAGTATGTTTGTTTATGTTTGGTCGTTATCTTGCCTGTGCGTGTATTTTATGTTTGGTCGCTTTCTTTGCCTGTGCATGTATAGTTTGTTGGTTATGTTTGGTCGGTTTCTTTGCCTGTGCGTGTATAGTATGCTTGGTCGATGTATGTATTGTAAAGCGCTAAGAGTAGACATTTTTCTAGAATAGCGCTATAAAAGTTTGCATTATTATTATTATTATCACTACTCTCTCCACACCCACCCACCCTCTTGCACATCAGCGACACACCCCCATCGCCCAATCATTTCCATGATTCTCTCTGCCATATAGTTATCCTAAACACTAAGATTATGACACATTTGTTTTCCAATTAGGAACATAAAAAATTACTGTAAAAAAAATGTACAATCATGCACTCTCTGAGTCTGACAAGAGAGTGTGAGAAAAGTCAAGAAAGCAAGACATGTGTGACATAACTAAATCTTCTAATCTATTCCTGAGATTTACTCTTGACAGCTTAAAATGGAACCTCATGCACTTACTGTTCTGAATTGTAGAAATTTCTTGTAGTTATAGCAGCAAAGGCAGTTTTATTGGGTACCACCAGGTGTCACTCTGTCATCATCTGATCAAGCATTCAAGCAAATGTTTCAGCACTGAAACAGTAAATAGCAAGAGTGTACAGAAAAATACACAAACTTTCTCATTAATTTGTATCTTCAACTTCACATTATTCATAAATAATGATACCTTACTTTGACTAAGTTTGAGTAGGATTAACACCATGCAGAGCCAGAAGTTAACTTGAAATAAAATAACTATACGTTACTCAATACTGCACTCAATGAGTCAATTGTCAGCAAAGGTGATAATCAATGCAAGGTAAAACCAAAGGATGCAACTCAGTCAGCAATTGCAAAAACTACATAATTCTAATCAAGCTGTCAGTTTCATTAGCTATCAGAATTCAAAACATGTTCTTGTTTTTGTTGTTGCTGTTGTTCATGACTACATTAATGTATCTCAGCATTTCTAGTTTCTACACTATAGCCATTAAAAAAACCAAAAGAAGTGTCCCAATGTTTAATGAAGCGCTCTTGCAATTAAGTCACAATTGTTTGCAGTTGCTGAGAAAAGCTAATAGTAATAGTCCTTACAGTAAGTTGAGTAACAAATTATAAACAATTGCTGTTAACACTCATAGTACAAGAGAGCAAACCACTGCAAAACTATAGTCATTTATCAATGTTATGCTTGCCATCCACCCCCGACCCCAAACCTCTCCCATATTTTATGTACATCAGACTAGTATTCTTGTTAGTTCATTTCAGCTGTAACAGTGACAACACGTTTGCACACTACAGACCTGGAAGTGGAAATGTTAACACATGGAGTGCTAAATTTCAGGATACAATCTGTTTGTTTGTTTGCTTAACGCCCAGTCGACCACGAAGGGCCAATCAGGGCGGTGCTGCTTTGACATTTAACGTGCGCCACACACAAGACAGAAGTCGCAGCACAGGCTTCGTGTCTCACCCAGTCACATTATTCTGACACCGGACCAACCAGTCCTAGCACTAACCCCATAATGCCAGACGCCAGGCGGAGCAGCCACTAGATTGCCAATTTTAAAGTCTTAGGTATGACCCGGCCGGGGTTCGAACCCACGACCTCCCGATCACGGGGCGGGCGCCTTACCACAAGGCCAACCGTGCCGGTCATACAATCTGTTTCAAAGTACAAACACTGGCAATCGGAGAGAACAGTGTTACTGTAAGTCTTTACAGTAACATCAAACAGTATCCCCTCTTTTTGGTAGTACAGTGGAACAACACTTTTAATATCCCCTGATTAAAGACTCCCTCCCTTTTAAGACCCTGTTTTCTCAGATTTGTCTGTCCACAACCTCTCTATATTTACTCTCATCTCAAGACTTCTTCCTTTCAAGACCTGATTTTTTCAGATTTGTTTAGGTCCTAAAAGGAAGGGGGGGGGGGGGGGGGGGGGGGGGGGGTTCGATCGACTTTACTGGTACCGTGAAACCGAAAGTGACCAAGTCATCAAGGGCACGTATATTCCTGCTGCTCTGTTAGCACCGATCATATTTTAGAAACGTTGCACTCTGTCGTCAACACGAATGTAGGAATAAAAATAGTATTACCTTCACCAGCTGTCTCCATGGAGTCGAAAGACCATCGGCCGGTTTGGCTCGCTTGTGCCATTCCTGGATGAAAATTGAAATGACCCTGGCTGCTCCGTTCTTGGCATCAATGGCAGTGCAAAAAAAGCGAATCCCGACTCCCATCCAGGATAAGCTGTACGGCACGGCGGCGTCTCTGCAGATGACCACTACATTTGGACGATTTGGACTGGTCTACACGTGTTGCAGCAACAAGCAGAAGAAGATACAGATAAGGTGGCGGGAGTGATGTCCCTTCGCTGCAGTGACTAAAAATACAAAACTATCTCAAAATAAAAACACAAGGAATGATGGGTAGTTAAATTTGTGACAAAAGAAATTAAACGTTCAAATGACTTACCACCCCCCTCTGCTATGTCAGTTGCGAGTATGTCAGTATGTGTTTGTGTTTGTGTGTGTGTGTGTGTGTGTGTGTGTGTGTGTGTGTGTGCCCGGCAGTGTGCCCGTCAGTGTGTACGGTACGTGTGTGTGTGTCAGTGTCATTGCCGGTGTGTGTGTTTACGTGTGTGTGTCACAGTGTGTGTGTGCGTGCGTGTGTGTGTGTGTGTGTGCCGGTGTGGATGTGTGTGTGTGTATTGTGTATTGTGTGTGTGTGTGTGCGTTCGTCAAGTTGTGTGTGTCAGTGTGTGTGTCAGTGTCGATCAGTGTGTGTGTGTTCTAGGCCAGGGGGGATTCCCAAGGTTCCTGGGTTCCGGAAGCCCACCCACCCCCCTTACTGACTCCACAAATGTACCTTTTGCCTTTTTCTTTCTGCGAATGTATGTATTCATTTGCTAATTTGTTCGTTTGTTTGTTCGTTCGTCAGTTTGTTCGTTCGTCAGTTCGTTCGTTCGTTTGTTCGTTCGTTCGTTCGTTCGTTCGTTCGACAGTTCGTCCGACAGTCCTTCAGTACGTCCGTCAGTCCGTCCGTCCGTCGGTCCGTCAGTCAATCCGTTCTTCAAGTTCAGTCCGTATCAATAAATTCCTCTTGTGCAGGGCCCAATACTGACAGGGGAGAGGGGGGGGGGGGGATTCCTGTTGGTGGGACAACCCCCCCCCCCCCCACCCAGGCCTAACTGTGGACCTCCTCCAAACGTTTGACAAATGCCCTGAAAATGGGCCAGATTGCACACAATTATTGTTTATTGTTTGCTTGTTTATTTGTTTGTTTGTTTGTTTGTTTGCTCGTTCGTTCGTTCGTTCGTTCGTTCATTCGTGGGTTGGTTCGTTCGCTCTTTCGTTCCGACCTTCGTTATTTCCTTCGTTTATTCGTTCCTTCGTCCTTTTAGTCCGTCCGTATGTCCGTCCATACGGTCCGTCCGACAGTCTGTCTGTCAGTCCATCAGTCCGTCCGTCAGTCCGTCCGTCCTTCAGTCTGTATCCGAATAGATTCCTCTTGTGCAGAGGGTTGAAGGAATACCCTGCAGGACCGGATCAGGAGGGCCGTTACCCGTAACGCCACCCCCCCCCCTCCCGCCGCCCCCCCCCCTCCCCCCGTCCCTCCGTCCGTCCATCGATCGGTCCGTCCCTCAATCTGCCCGTCGGTCCGTCCGTCAGTCCGTCCGTCAGTCTGCCCGTCCGTCCGTCCGTTCTGGTTCGTTTCATTGTTTATTCAGTTTATTTCGCACACATCATTGTCAACTTGTGGATATCCTGAACAAGGCGGTGCGCGAGAATATCTTCTTGTTTGGATAAAATAACATTTTGCTCTGAAACAAACCACACACAAATTCCACTGCTTGAGCATCGTTTCAGTCTAACCGAACTGAGGGTATACCTCATCTTCAGAAGGAGAATAAGCGACAGCATGCTCTTCTACCATATAACATGTCACGTGAGGTCGTTCAGACCGGAGTGGAGGTATATCTCCGAGGGATCAGGGTATACTTTCAACCCGCTGCACAAGAGGAGTTTATTGATACCTTATGTTCGGTCGTACCGGTGTGTATTACCTCCTTTCTCTCTCTCTCTCTGTCTCTATCTGTCTGTCTCTCTCTCTCTCTCTCTCTCTCTCTCTCTCTCTCTCTCTCTCTCTCTCTCTCTCTCTCTCTCTCTCTCTCTCTCTCTCTCTCTGCTCTTCTCAATATATGTTAATGACCTCCCCCTTTATATTCAACATTTATGTGAACTTTTTGCAGATGATACCACAATTCACTCCAGTAACAAAAATTTAACTCGCTTATCAGAATCCCTCCAAGGAAGTCTAAACCAGCTGACAGAATGGACTGACCTAAATCACATGTCTCTTAACCCAAAGAAAACCAAATATATGATAATTACAACTAGACAAAAACGACAGAATTTTACCTCAACTGGTCCCGATTTAATGATTGACGGCAATATAGTGGAAAAAGTCGACCATCACAAAGTTCTAGGTGTCCACATCGATAACAACCTGTCTTGGTCAACTCACATTGAACAACTTAGTAAATTAGTGTCAAAGAAAGTGTACCTCTTATCTAGAATTAAACACTTCCTTAATTGTCAAGCCAGGAAGTTATTTTTCACTGCTCATATTCAGTCTCTTATTGATTACGCATCCACTCTATGGGACTCTGCAAGTGATAATTCCCTAAAGCTACTCAGCAGATTACACAAAAGAGCGCTAAAAGTAGTATTACTCAAACAGACTACTCTCACCGACTCAGACTACATCAACATAGGGGTCCTACCTCTAAAGTCAAGAATGAATTACAACAAAGGAATGATGATGCATAAAATTATGACAGAAAATGCACCCGAAACCATTTGTTCAAAGTTCTCTTTGAAGAATTCGCACCACTTTATAAAACTAAACACTCCTCTTCCTAGGATAGACCTATTTAAATCAAGTCTTGTTTATTCAGGAAGCAGCCTCTGGAACGCTCTTCCGGACGCCCTGCGGCAATCCACCAACACGGATTCTTTTAGAACCAAATATTCTTTCCATTTAATGAACTCTATGAACAAATAAACTTGATTGGTATGTTTTCTTTGTATACAGTTGTTCATTATCGGAATTATGGTTTATTGTGACAAAATCACGAAGATTTGGCTCTGTAATACATTGTTTTGCTGAGCTAATGTATTGTTGGGTTACTTTCCGTTTATCTTCATTGCTTTACACCCAATTTTGAACACTACCTTATGATCTACAATGCTTCTACATAATGCGCTTCATGTACATAAACTTATATGTTCTACCATTAATGTTTTTATGTAACCTTTTTTTTTCTTTTTTTTCTCCCTAGTCATAGTTATAGTAAAATAGTTTAGTCCCTCTTTAGGGCGAGGGCCAGATGCAAAAAAGCATATCTATGCTTATTCTTGTCACCCTCGAAAAATAAAGATTTGTCATTGTCATTGTCATTGTCATTGTCTCTCTCTCTCTCTCCCTCATCTTCATCATCATCATCATCATCATCATCATCATCATCATCATCATCATCATCATCATCATCATCATCATCATCGTCATCGTCATCTTTATTATCACGTGCTGAAGTTTTCCGACCTCCTTTAGTTGGTTAACTTTTTAATTTTTGATTTTTGAGTCACTTGAGAAAAAGTGACTCTATGTAATCGGTCAGTGTTAGTCTGTCCGGCCGGCCGTCCGGCCGTCCGGCCGGCCGTCCGGCCGGCCGTCCGTAGACACCACCTTAACGTTGGACTTTTCTCGGAAACTATCAAAGCGATCGGGCTCATATTTTGTTTAGTCGTGACCTCCAATGACCTCTACACTTTAACGATGGTTTCCTTGACCTTTGACCTTTTTCAAGGTCACAGGTCAGCGTCAAAGGAAAAATTAGACATTTTATATCTTTGACAAACTTTTCTCGGAAACTATCAAAGCGATCGGGCTCATATTTTTAGTCGTGACCTCCAATGACCTCTACACTTTAACGATGGTTTCGTTGACCTTTGACCTTTTTCAAGGTCACAGGTCAGCGTCAAAGGAAAAATTAGACATTTTATATCTTTGACAAAGTTCATCGGATGTGATTGAAACTTTGTAGGATTATTCTTTACATCAAAGTATTTACATCTGTAGCCTTTTACGAACGTTATCAGAAAAACAAGGGAGATAACTAGCCTTTTCTGTTCGGCAACACACAACTTAACGTTGGGCTTTTCTCGGAAACTATAAAAGTGACCGGGCTCAAATTTTATGTGAACGTGACTCATTGTGTTGTGAATAGCAATTTCTTCCTGTCCATCTGATGCCTCATATAATATTCAGAACTGCGAAAGTGACTCGATCGAGCGTTTGCTCTTCTTGTTTAATTTTATCATTGTGTATCTGTGCGTCCCAAGGACAGATTGTAAGAAAAGGCGTAGCCTTAAATCTTAATCCTTGTTAAATAAAGTTCAATTCAATTCAATTCAATTCTCTCTCTCTCTCTCTCTCTCTCTCTCTCTCTCTCTCTCTCTCTCTCTCTCTCTCTCTCTCTCTCTCTCTCTCGCCTGTGGATGAACTTCTGATTACGCTCGTTAGCTGTTTTGTAAACACCTTCGTTTGTCCCTTCTAATTTATCCAATTACTACAGCTATTATTCGCCGTTGTAATTCCCCTTTACGCAAGTAAAAGATCCAAACCAACAAGGGGCGAGGATTTGTGGTTAATGCTGGCCTTCGGTAATGGGAAATGGTGGTATTAAAATGAGATGTTTATGTCTACCGTCGCTAAACACTTTGACTTGCTGAAAAAGTCAATATTAACTGAACGTGATAGGTCGAAAACTACTGTCGATGCGAATGTGCTTGGTAATATGCGGGCGTGTAAATGCCCAGTAAATTACCAGAAGGGAGAACAGTTGCTCTGTTTTTAATTATTGTGTTTAATTTACCAGGAGCAAGGTTTTACTACCGCCCACAGAAGTTGTGTAAAACGCTCTGCTGTCGAGTGGTGTTTGCCTGATTCATAGTTATCGAGGAAAGAAGAAAGCTGGCATGCTCTTTTCTAAAGAACATGGACTGTTTGGTCTGAATTGGAATCTTTGCGAGCTATTTTTGGTCCAACAGAATTGAATGGTGTACGGGGAGGGAACTTTTTGCACCAGTCCCCGACAGTCACGTACATAAGTATGTCCTTACATGAGCGTGCATACTTACCAGCAATGCCCCGAAGATACCTGATCAGAAGATGACGCCAAAGACCTACCATTATCTTGATTAGTTGTTTTTCGAGCCGGTTTTCTTTCCCCTTTTCCATCATTTTCTTATCTTTTCTTTTTTCTCAATGTGATTCATTTCTCTGCTGAATCCCACCCAAGCCCCCTCCCCCTCTCCTCCCCCTACCCCCCCTTGTTCAGTTTTGTTTTAATTCTTTCCCAACTTTTTGTTATCCCCGTTACTTACTTTGCTTCCCCAACGCCCCCGTGCAGGCTTTTCTTTGCTACTTTTATTTCCCTCTCTCTCTTTGTTCTCGCTCGTCTCTGGCTTCGAGTTACCTGTTTGCTTCGACTTTTTTTCTTTGTGTAGTGTACAAAGCAGCACAAGGGTAAGAATGCCCAGTAGGCAGACTTGACAGGACTGATTCTGCGTGACCTAGATAGCGGCGCATTAATGTGCACGTGCGTCAAAGACACCGTTGGCTGGATGGAATGGGGACACACGTTTTATCTGAATGGAATACCTCTTGCGTTTCTCTCCCCTTCAGGCAAGTGGAGGAGTGATGGTACGTTGCTGCGACAGGTATACAGAGAAGATAATTGGGTGCAGGTCTGGAATGTTTCAGGTGCCTTTAGAAAAAGTGACGCACTTTTTCTTGGGCCGAATCAACGCGCGTTTAGTTTTTCTTATCGTGTGTGTGTGTGTGTGTGTGTGTGTGTGTGTGTGTGTGTGTGTGTGTGTGTGTGTGTGTGTGTGTGTGTGATATTAAACGTTCCAAAAACTAACTATATCCTATCATCATGGACAAAATGCCTTCATATTTGCCAGACTACGTCTGTGGCACAGTCAGGTCTGAGTTTCCTCTCTGTTCTTCTTTTGCCTGCTTGGGTACGTCCCTTTTCATGTGAGAGATGGTGTACACATCCTTAGATCTGTATGACGGCTTACTAGTGCCAAAACCTGGGGTTACCCATTATCACTTGATAATTACTAATTAACGCTGTCAGTTACTGTTTTCACTCGTTAGTTACTCATTTTCACGGGATAATTAGTAATTTTCACGGGAAAATGACTAATTTTTAGTTTTGGCACTAGCAATCCGTCAGGAAGTGAGCCAAAACTAAAAATTAGTAATTAACAGGTGAAAGTTAGTAATTTTCCCGGGAAAATTAGTAATTAACACGTGAAAAATGGTAATTATCAAGGGAAAATTACTAATTTTCCCTTGATGATTACAATTATGAGGTTTTGGCACTAGTAAGCCCTATGACGGCTTACTAGTGCCAAAACCTGGGGTTACCCATTATCACGTGATAATTACTAATTAACGCTGTCCGTTACTGTTTTCACCTGTTAGTTACTCATTTTCACGGGAAAATTACTAATTTTTAGTTTTGGCACTAGCAATTCGTCAGGAAGTGAGCCAAAACTAAAAAAAATAGTAATTAACAGGTGAAAGTTAGTAATTATTCCGGGAAAATTAGTAATTTTCCCGGGAAAATTAGTAATAAACACGTGAAAATGGTAATTATCAAGGGAAAGTTACTAATTTTCGCTTGATAATTACAATTATGAGGTTTTGGCACTAGTAAGCCGTCATAGATCTGCCCAGGAATTTACACGGAGAAAAAACATCTGTCCACTTGAATACACACACAAAATCGACAGCATGGCAGCTTCGTGTGTAGGATTATTTATACGAAATCGATTTGGTGTCATTTGCGGATTTGTTCAGCAAAAACTACCCACTTTGCGCACGAAGCGATCAGGATGTTGAATTGTGGTTTGTGCAGAGGTAATTTTTATGAATCAACTTCTTCAAAAGTTACAAGTGGCTGTAAACAAATAATTCATCGAAAACTGCAACTCTGCAGAGGAAACATTGAGACTGCTGAGTTTTGATGCGTGTCCAAGTGGTGGGATAATCGTATCCCATAGCAGATCTGAAATCCTTAGTTCAGTGGAAGGACAGTGCCTTTAAATGACCAGCACGTACTGGAAAAAAATCTGGATCACGATGGTAATGGTGATAAACTAGCAGTAGCACGGGATTCTCCGTGTGCAACTAATCACGCGATCAATAAATACAATCTTGAAAAGGAAAAGGGGGTTAATTTCCGTTTATACTTACGAGACCTACAGGTGGTCCGGATGGTGGCGGAAATTGTGTGGACACTTGCGATGTCTCTCAGTGATCACTCTAATGGACCACACCCTGCTACCGACTAATCAGAGAGCGGACTGTGTTTTACTTTCAATCAATCAATCAATGAGTCTTATATCGCGCATATTCCGTGGGTACAGTTCTAGGCGCTCTGCAGTGATGCCGTGTGAGATGAAATTTTATACGGCCAGTAGATTGCAGCCATTTCGGCGCATATTTACCTTTCACGGCCTATTATTCCAAGTCACACGGGTACAGACAATTATTAACTGTGCCTAAGCAATTTTGCCAGGAAAGACCCTTTTGTCAATCGTGGGATCTTTAACGTGCACACCCAATGTAGTGTACACGGGGGGAGGTTCGGACACCGAAGAGAGTCTGCACACAAAGTTGACTCTGTGAAATAAATTTCCGCCGAACCTGGGATCGAACTCACGCTGACAGCGGCCAACTGAATACAAATCCAGCGCGCTACCAACTGAGCTATATCCCCGCCCCAACCTTCGCTTTGCGACCCTCCATTTTATAACTCCCTCCACATTCTTCTTCTTCTGCGTTCGTGGGCTGAAACTCCCACGTACACTCGTGTTTTTTGCACGAGTTGAATTTTACGTGTATGACCGTTTTTTACCCCGCCATTTAGGCAGCCATACGCCGTTTTTGGAGGAAGCATGCTGGGTATTTTCGTGTTTCTATAACCCACCGAACTCTGACATGGATTACAGGATCTTTTTCGTGCGCACTTGGTCTTGTGCTTGCGTGTACACACGGGGGTGTTCGGACACCGAGGAGAGTCTGCACACAAAGTTGACTCTGAGAAATAAATCTCTCGCCGAACGTGGGGACGAACTCACGCTGACAGCGGCCAACTGGATACAAATCCAGCGCGCTACCGACTGAGCTACATCCCCGACCCCCTCCACATTAAAACCTGATTTTCTCAAACTTTCTCATCCAGCATATAGTTTCGGTAGATATACCTCCCGTCTGAAGACTCCCTCTCTTTTGAGATCTATGTTGTCAGGTTTGCTGCAGTCTATATATGGATAGAGGTTCGTTCCATCGTATAGCTGGATTAACATAAAGAGTTTAACTCTTTTTTTTCCCCTTTGTTCGTCTGTCTCAGTATAGGTCATAGACGTGTTGTTGTTTTTTTAAGACATGTTTAGGTTGAAAAAGGGATTGGAATATGTGTAGGCATACGAAGATGTGAGCATGTGTGTTGCGTGGCATGTGGATTCCATCTTTCCCAGTAACCCCCCACTTTCAATTTGTTTTAAATCAATCAGATATCGAGTATGAAAAAAAAGTCCAAACGCGAAGCATGAATGTTTCAGACGTTAATGAGGGACGGAAAATGGGAGAAGAATCATTTCCTATCCTCAAAACTATGTAACAAAACTAATTCTTTGAATGATAATGTAATACCATTGTGAAACGTGTTCACAAGCATTTCTGCTGTTATCTTTCCACATTTTGTTTTGTGCAACGATTTTATCCAACAAAAATATAAGTAACACGTGTTTTGAAAACTGCGACTTCAGCGTTTTGTTGTTGTTGTTGTTGTTGTTGTTGTTGTTGTTTTTGTAAGTGTGACATGTTAGAGACGATTTCTGTTTTGGTTTGGCTGACACCACTGCTAGCCACGTATATCTCGCATTAAAGTTCTAGCTCATCAATAATTACCGTGCGGAAAGTTTGACATTTTAAGCTAGAGAATAATTCACACGCGGGGATATAGCTCAGTTGGTAGCGCGCTGGATTTGTATTCAGTTGGCCGCTGTCAGCGTGAGTTCGATCCCAGGTTCGGCGGAAATTTATTTCAGAGTCAACTTTGTGTGCAGACTCTCTTCGGTGTCCGAACTCCCCCCCGTGTACACTACATTGGGTGTGCACGTTAAAGATCCCACGATTGACAAAAGGGTCTTTCCTGGCAAAATTGCTTAGGCACAGTTAATAATTGTCTACCTATACCCGTGTGACTTGGAATAATAGGCCGTGAAAGGTAAATATGCGCCGAAATGGCTGCAATTACTGGCCGTATAAAATTTCATCTCACACGGCATCACTGCAGAGCGCCTAGAACTGTACCCACGGAATATGCGCGATATAGACCTCATTGATTGATTGATTTCACATCTAAAACTTGTTCTTGCAAATGGTTGATGGCGCTCATGGGCATTCGGCTGTTTGAAATATTCATAGAGATTGTTAGCAGTTGTCGGGTCCGCTGTCAGTCTACAGGTAAACTAAGGATCGATAGGATCTCGATAAGGATAAAGGGGAGTTCATTTCCGATGGTGTGTCCCAGCGCGCCCTGATGGCGCAGTGTGTAGGCGGAAGTTGTGAAAGGAACTGCTGCGGCTGTCTGATTGGTCCAGTGAGCCACAAGAACACAAATGATGCGGGAATGACGCCCAAGGGGATGATCTGTACTGAGATTGAATAAAAACGTTGCGTATGTGTGCGTTTGTGTTGGGGAGGGGGGGGGTCACCGTCTGTGTGTGCGTGTGTGTGTGTGTGTGTGTCTGTGTGTTTGTGTGTGTGTGTGTGTGTATGTGTGTGTGTGTGTGTGTGCGCGAACGCGCGCGAACGTACAATATCATACTTTGTATTTTTATCAGTCTCGGTGAGACATGAAAGTTCGGTAGATTTGACGGCGAAATGTTCGGCCCTGAATAAGCATGTTTAATGATAATGTGTCCAGGAATAAACCATGCATCGCTGGTTTACAGAAGAACTCAAGTTGATCCGGTTTTGTATATCCTGCAATGGTTCGACCGAGGTTGTTTAATTTTTCTGAAAATCAAAACTAAAAAAACGTACACACGCCATAACAAAAAGAGAGACGGTGTCAGCAGTGATAAATGCACTTTCAAAAATGTGTATGCGCTGTGGAAACGGAAGAAAACCGACCTAGACAGGTAGATGTTATCTGTGATTTTAAAACGCCAAGGGCTTCGTTCTTTCCGGTCTGTGGGCTGCTGATAACGTTTGTGCTGGGATAACTGTGGGCTCTAAAAGCTGTAGGGCTATATTTGCACACCGATTGCTATCTTTGGATACGCTGCGCGTTATGTGCGCCTTGTCCCCAGTTTGAAGATGTGTCCTTCACCTTTTACCCTGTGTCGTTGTTTTCAACGTGGAAGAGGTTTTTAGCAAAACAAATCATGCAAACGGACACACGCACGAATGCACGCATGCATGCACACATACACACACACACACACACACACACACACACACACACACACACACACACACACGCACGCAGACACACACACACACACAAGCGCGCGACCGTGTGTTCCCCATTTCCAAGCTACACTCATTTTACAGCTCAATGGGCTGATAAACACCAGAGATCTGAGTGCGGACAGAAGGACAAACTGACAGACAAACACACAAACAAACAGACAGACTGAATCCTACAGAACTCCTCCCATTTACAGGGGGTGTAACAAAACAAGACAGTGAGAAAAAACACCAACAGTGGTAAAACTTAAAAGTTCAGATTGATGTTTGGCCAAGTACACACCCAAAAAATACTTCCGACGCAGATAAGCTTAAAGCAATCGTCCTCCTTGTGTATGCGATCGTGTGCACCATCTCATATCTGCCCAGGATTTTACATGCGATAAAATAGTCCATCCACTTGCACTCATACCAAGGATTATCAGCTTGGCTGCTTCCTCTGTAGAGTAGGTGTGTGTGTGTGTGTGCGCGCGCGCGTGTGCGTGCGTGTGTGTGTGTGTGTGTGTGTGTGTGTGTGTGTGTGTGTGTGTGTGCCTAGATTGATTTGCCACATTAATATTGATGTCACTTGAGAAATACATTCATCATAACATTGCCCTCCTGCACGAAAAACAGACTGTAAAAACAAAACAAAACAAACAAAAACAAAAAAAAACAAGACTGGAT
The DNA here is from genome assembly GCF_037325665.1 of Littorina saxatilis. Classification (NCBI taxonomy): domain Eukaryota; kingdom Metazoa; phylum Mollusca; class Gastropoda; order Littorinimorpha; family Littorinidae; genus Littorina; species Littorina saxatilis. Next base: position 22,284,431 of record NC_090246.1, read on the forward strand.
TGATTAGTGGTAGTGTACACGATCGCTTACACAAGAAAAACGACATCTTTGAGGAAGAAGAAAACGAAACAAGTCGCGTAAGGCGAAAATACAACATTTAGTCAAGCTGTCGAACTCACAGAATGAAACTGAACGCAATGCAATTTTTCAGCAAGACCGTATACTCGTAGCATCGTTAGTCCACCGCTCATGGCAAAGGCAGTGAAATTGACAAGAAGAGCGGGGTAGTAGTTGCGCTGAGAAGGATAGCACGCTTTTCTGTACCTCTCTTCGTTTTAACTTTCTGAGTGTGTTTTTAATCCAAACATATCATATCTATATGTTTTTGGAATCAGGAACCGACAAGGAATAAGATGAAAGTGTTTTTAAATTGATTTGGAAAATTTAATTTTGATCATAATTTTTATATTTTTAATTTTCAGAGCTTGTTTTTAATCCAAATATAACATATTTATATGTTTTTGGAATCCGAAAATGATGAAGAATAAGATGAACGTAAATTTGGATCGTTTTATAATTTTTTTATTTTTTTTTTTACAATTTTCAGATTTTTAATAACCAAAGTCATTAATTAATTTTTAAGCCACCAAGCCGAAATGCAATACCGAAGTCCGGGCTTCGTCGAAGATTGCTTGGCCAAAATTTCAATCAATTTGATTGAAAAATGAGGGTGTGACAGTGCCGCCTCAACTTTTACAAAAAGCCGGGTATGACGTCATCAAAGGTATTTATCGAAAAAAAGAAAAAAACAACGTCCGGGGATATTATTCCCAGGAACTCTCATGTAAAATTTCCTAAAGATCGGTCCAGTAGTTTGGTCTGAATCGCTCTACACACACACACACGAACAGACACACACACACATACACCACGACCCTCGTCTCGATTCCCCCTGTATGTTAAAACATTTAGTCAAAACTTGACCAAATGTAAAAAGAGGCAAAAACGACTGTGATAAAATAGGAGGAAAAAAGAAAACGAAAAAGTGACGATTTATCTTTGGCAGATACGGCGGAACGTCAGAGTGAAGAGTTTTTTTAGATTACGCTCAGGGAAACTCCAATGCAAACTCGCCACCAATCTTGGCGCTGGCGCTTGCTGGCCTAGGTATGGCTGCGCTCAGGTAGATTCAACACATTGACATAATTTATGAACTTCTTTTTTTGTTTTGCTTTCGCTTTTTATGTACTGCTGGTCCTTTGAAGAAGCCATGCACAGATCTTTATTGCGACCTTCTTTTTTGGGGTGCGATGGGTGAAAGCGTGCGGGACATACCAGTCAGTTCTGTCCAAGATTTATTACCAGTGCTTTTTGTGTGTTAGGTCTGAACCTGAACAGACTGTACGAGTTGAACGGTGTAACCAGTGTGTTTACTTACTGCATGATCGTAGAACATCTTGGTAAGCACACTTATTTTCTGGGCACTGAGATGTATGTGTGAAATTAGTTACTTGTATTCTGTTTTTTTTCTCCTCTTTGAATTTGTTTCACTAAAAGCTACCACAAGAAAAGAAGAGAAATAAACAACGTTACATAAAGAATAAACAATTCAATAAAAAAAAGGAAAACTCCCTGATAACTTCTGAGTCGGTATGTCTGGACTTTTTAGTACTTTTGAGATCAGTCCTGGCTGAAAAAGGCCTATTTTCATTGTGCCAACGGAGTGCTAATATTTGCACGGATCACAATGCAAGGAAGGAAGAAGGTATTGGCAAAGGTTGTACAGAGCTAATGTACAGTCTTTGGTGTTGGTGAGTGTTAGTGCTGGCAAAGATCTTCTACTGCTTAGCAGTAGAAGATCTTTGGTGCTGGTCAGTCAAATTCCAGCTGTTTATGCCTCGTGGCAGACCTTGGGTCGTCTTGGTGGGATGGAAACTGCCTCGCACCCCTGCCTCCAATTTATTTTACCTGCTGCCACTCGTTAATTGATTCCACTTATCTCCTCGCACGTGCGTCCGGCACGCGCCCACTACTTACAATCGCGGGAAGGTCAATACACACACACAAACGCATATATACACACGCAGGTGCGCGCGTATATATGTACACACTATGAATACACACGTGTTCAGTAGTGTGCACCCCCCTCTCTCTCTCTCTCTCTCTCTCTCTCTCTCTCTCTCTCTCTCTCTCTCTCTCTCTAACCACAGATTGTTGATTTTTGTGTGAAATTGTTTAATGTTCTTTTTGGCAAAGGTGTTTTTCCAGAAGCTTGGACCGAATCATTTGTACTCCCGTTATTCAAAAAAGGTGATGCTAATGACCCAAGTAATTATCGAGGAATATCACTCTGTGATGTGAGTAGTAAAATGTATAGTACAATTATCAACTGTAGACTTCAAGAATGGAGTGAACGTTATAATTTTACCGGAGAATATCAATCTGGGTTTAAAAAGAATTATTCAAATGTCGATCATATGTTTACATTGTTGGCGTTTGTACAGAAGCAGTTTTCCTTTAATCGTAAACTCTATGTGGCATTTATAGATTTTGAAAAAGCATTTGATTCTATCGATCGTAACCTGATGTGGCCAATTTTGTTGAAAAATGGTATAAAAGGAAAGTTGTTCCGTTGCATTAAAAGTATGTATGAAAATGTTAAATGCCGAGTGAAATGTGGTGTACATTTGACTGATTATATTAAGTGTACCTACGGTGTGAAACAAGGTGATGTTTGTAGTCCTCTTTTGTTTTCTCTCTTTATAAACGAGTTGGCTTTGGAAATTATTGAAAAAGGAAGACATGGTGCACAGTTTTTGAATGATTATATGGAGCTATTTATTTTATTATTGGCTGATGATGTTGTTCTATTATCTGAGACTGTGGTTGGTCTACAGACGCAGTTGAATAATTTGCAACATGCAGCATCAAATTTACACCTTAAAGTAAATATGAATAAGAGTAATATTGTTGTTTTTTGGAAGGGTGGATACTTGAGTGTAAGAGAGAAATGGAAGTATGATGGAAAGATAATGCCAGTGGTTAATGTTTATAAGTATTTAGGAATATTGTTCTCCACAAAACTCAGTTTTACCGCCACTTGTTGTGACCTTGCAAGCAAAGCGAAAAACGCATTGTTGTGTATATTACAAAATGTGTCCAAGCTTGGTAATAATAATTTGAAAGTTTATTTAAAATTATTTGATTCTCAGGTTTTGCCAATTGCAATATATGGAGCTGAACTGTGGGGTCTTGAGAAATCTGCATTACAGTCTGAAAAAGTTCATTTATTTGCCCTAAAGAAATTTCTTGGTGTTGGATCACGCACACCCAACGATTTTGTGTACGGCGAGATGAATAGGTATCCCATTTATGTGAATGCTGCAATACGTTGTGTTAAATATTGGTTGAAGTTGTTAAGAATGGACGTAAATAGATTGCCACATAAAGCCTATAAAATGTTGCGTGAACTGGATGAAAGAGGTAAAAGAAACTGGGTGTCTAGCGTACATTGTAAATTATGTCAGAATGGTTTTGGGTTTGTATGGATGAATCAAGGAGTGCAAGATGAGAACCGTTTTTTGAAAGATTTCAGAGAAAGATTGATTGATTGTAGAGGGCAGGAATGGAATTTTCATGTTCAGAACAGTGATAGATTTGCGTTATATATAGGACATTTTGCACTGTGCACAAAGTAAAACCTTATTTATTATTGAACATGGATAGGCATTTGAAAATTATTATGGCAAGATTCCGAGGTGGAATAACAGAACTATTTGTGCACGTTAATCGATATAAGAGATACGATGCAGATATGTTGTTATGCCCATTGTGCAGGGAACGCATTTTGTGCTTTGTTGCCCCGCACTTCGTGATTTGCGATGCCAGTTTATTCCTGCTAAGTTTTATAGAAACCCAAGTTTACACAAGTTTTCTATGCTTATGGCATCTGTGAATGAAGGTATTGTTCGAAAGTTGTCAGTTTATGTGTACAAAGCTTTTCGGCTACGTAGTGTTGTTATGTCTTAGTTCATGTAAGCCTACGATATATTTTATTTGAAATGTAATGTCTTAGTTCGTGTATGATTTATTTCATTTGATTTGTGTGCAAATGTCATTATGTCATTGTATATATATGTTCACCCCCCTCATAAGGGGCTATGGCCTAAATGAGTAAACAATCCAATCCAATCTCTCTCTCTCTCTCTCTCTCTCTCTCTCTCTCTCTCTCTCTCTCTCTCTTCACCCCTACTTTCTCACTCCCTCTCTCTCTCAGTCACACTCTTTCTAATTTCAGATCAAAAGTTAATTAATGAACCAGCTGGCAGATTCCGCTGGTCCAAACAGTGGTCCAAAGCTCCCGTGAGGTTGGAAACAAATGAAGTTTGAGTTAAAGATCTTCTTCCTGGATGACTTTTACTCCTACTCCCTCTCCATTTCGTGGGACTGCAGATATTTTTGTCACAACACCCAGCGCTCCATACAGACACTCCACCTAGGGGATCCGCAACTTTAATTTCAAGTTAAAGGAACTCCCTCAGTGCATTATTAGACGGTTCGAAGGCGAGCAAGTTCATATCCTTGCTTTTGGAAAGCACATCCCTCGCCTACCCATGACTCTACAAGCGCTCATGCCAATGTAATGCCGACTTCTGGAAGTTCTCTGAGCCCTTCACTAAAACATTATCGTCATTTTGGTTAGATTAACTCCATACATCTGTGTTGGTACACGTACATCTGGCAAACATTTGTCTGAAAACAGTACTGACGTTACGCATGACAGGCTAACGGATGTGTAGTGCGTCCCGGGACCAGCTCATTTCAGGTTTAGCCGCGTCGCCGGACCATCTCCATGAATTGCTTGTACTTGTGTCTGGTTTCTACTGCGTACAAGACGCAGGGACGCACAGTTTAAGGAGCCCTGGAAGTTATACTGAAGGTCACTAGGCTGCCGGATTCGCAAATCTTTCCTGGCTTAGAATCTGAGACGGATTTCTTATGAGGTAATTTCGTATACGGAGCATAGTATGTAGTACGATAACATCATTTCTCCGTCGCGATATAACCTTGAACGGTTGAAAACGACGTTAAACACCAAATAAAGAAAGAACATCATTTCTGTGCGAGGAATCGTTTCGAACGCCTACCCCCATGTTAAAGTGTTGTGCCCTAAATTCCTTGAATATGTCAGGTAGTCGCACGTGCACATCATACATTGGTGTCATTGGTAAAAGACGTGATCACTATCATGTATTTAGTGTGCGTGTGACTTGGGGGATAGGGGAGGTGGTGTTCAGTTTGAGTTTTTCCTGAACATTGGTTACACCATTAACACGCTTTTGATTCACCATCCCGAACAGCATCCCCCTGCTTCTTTTTCTTCTCAATTTCCTTCCTGAGTTATCTACCTTCTTCCTGAGTTATCTACCTTCTTAATGACTTCACTCCTCTCTATCGTCTCCGCTCCGCGGCCTTTTTCGTGCATTTCTCCCATCTTGGAAAATCGTCCACACATACATTTCTATTCTAGGTCTCTCTTTTCTTTGTTCTGACACGCTAACTGATCGGAATGGCGACGTGTCCGATTCGTAGCCCGGTCGTTTATCTGGCCAGCCTTTTAATTTCAGTCCTCATCAAAGCGAATTGATTAGTGTGGGCATGTGCTTGGATCTCCCGCGAAATGAAAATCAGAGGCTGTCTGGTACATCAAAGTAAGCTCGCCTTCAGACTCATTATTACTCACAGAAGCGTACCAGGCTTTGGGGGATTCCTGCTTTCAAGTTTTAGGGGGTTGGAATAGGAGTTTCTGAAGGATTTGTTTTCCCTCCTTCTTATTCTTATTTTTGTGTGTCTTCTTCTTCTTCTTCTTCTTCTTTTTCTTCCTCCTCTTTTTCTTCTTTGAGAGGTGGTGGTGTCGTCATCATCTTTGAACAACGAAGAACTATACGCGAATATCCACCGCTTACCAGACACGCCAAAGTGCTGTCGTATTTTCAAAGCTAAGACTTGTTGATGAGGTGCAGGAAATCCTACAACCCGTTTGGCCTTCCAGTGAACCTCATTTTCTTGCCTTGGCTTGAATGTTGTCCCCGCGTCAATTCCCCCCCCCCCCCCCCCCTCCTCCGCCCCCTCCCCTCCGCCCCCCACCTCCCCCCCCCTATAAAGGGCGAACATTTTATTTTGCCGTTTAGATTACAATCCATGTGAAGATTTTATAATCGAATTACTGTTTCGGTGAAAACAATTTGTTTGTGCGATGAAGGCATCAGTTGTGGGTTGAAGTAATGGTCACTAGGCCGGCTTGTCTTCTGAAACAGGGATATCAATCCCAGGTGGTGATATGATTGTACGATTTTTAATCTGTAGTCAGAACTTATTTTTTTGTCCGGCTTTGTTCAAAACAAATTCCAATCCTGGTTCTGCTCCTCCGTTTAATCATTGTAATTTCGATATTATGGCGAGGTGTAATGATTATTTGCAGATAATCACCCGGCTTTTCTGTTGGGGTTGAGGGAATGGCGGTGGTATGGTGGGTGGGAGAGGGAGTGGTGTGGTTTAGTGCCAACAGCGTTTACAGAATTTAAAAGCATTAATAACGACACGTGCTAGGATTGTTTTCATGTGAGCACAGGATCTAGATACTTGCCCGGCAGGTGGCAGATACAGGCACAGGGAGACACAAGTGGTTATAAGCATAGTTTGAGCCTATGTTTTGTTTTGTTTCGTTAATTACTGTAGGCTTTATGCGGCTATCAACCACACAGGGTCATCCCAGGACAATATGAAAAATTAAAGAGAGCTCGCATATGTAAATTAATACGTAAAGCGCGGAGAGCACAGTTAATTGTGGTTCGCGCTATATAAGCTCTCATAATAAATAAATACAAATAAATATATAGGACGAAATGATGATGATGGCATAAACGACGTTCAGTGTTAGTCGGGTAATTGTCGGCAAAACACGCGGTCAGCCGCACGCCATGAAGCTGGAGAAAGCTAGCATACACTGAGGGGCGTAACCTGGCCTTGTCAGACATGGCATCATCTCAGAACAATACTGGCCTGATCATGCATGGTATCACTTCCGTTCTGCTATCAGCGTCCTCTCTCATACAGGAAGCTCCAGCGGATAACGGCAGATGGTCGCTGCTGGGACAGGGACGGACAGAAAGACACCAGGTTGTCAGACGTTGTCTGGGTCTCCGTACACAGTCGGAGGCCATCCATCATATTGCTGTGTGCCCGCCGACAGTCCGGCAAGGCCAATATTTGTCCTGAATTAGCCCACACCGGCCCCGATCTGTCTCTGGCCCCTCTCCGCAGTTTGACGTATCAATAACTGATGTGTAATGTCTGCTGGAGCGGTTCGATACCCTCACTGGCTCGGGCCGACAGCTTTGTTTTCACTTAGCACCCCTGAAGCGCGTGGATCGTAGCAGCTCTACGGTGGAGTGTTTTTTCATTTGATGCCCTTGGGGAAGTCGTAGCGTGTGTTGCTCGAACTGAACTTTGCTGTTTGTTTGTCTGTAAGGGGCATTAACCTTCATTGTTTGTTGATGTAGATGCTAGCCAGAAACATCGTGAAGTAGTCCCAGATCGTCTTAGTACTGACACGAAACAGTCTTGAAAAGAACTGCGCGTCTTGAAAAACAAGTGCTGTGTCCGGGAGAAAACGCACAAGTTTCAATACTGTTACTATGCCTTTGGTGCAGTAGGTATTTTCTGTTTAAAACACACACACACACACACACACACACACACACACACACACACACACACACACACACACATACACACACACACACACACACACACACACACACACACACACACACACACACACACACACTGTCACACACAATCTCGCACGCTCTTTTTCTCGCTCTCGCTCTCTCTGTCCAACACCCCCCCCCCCTTTTGAAGAACAGTACAAAATAAGTTCCCTGAAGTCAAGCGCATTTATCTACCATAAAGTCCGAGAAGAACAGTGACACACAAATTTGCGAGAATAGATACATACGTTGAAAGAGACAGTTAAACTTATGACAAAGGACTTTCCCGTAACTATACCGGTTTGCTTGTATGAGATGTTTTGATTAGTTTGCTGACTTCAAAGGAGAATTTATGGAGGTCTGACGGGATAGATGGCTCAGCTTTTGTTTTTCTCTTTCTCTCTCTCTCTCTCTCTCTCTCTCTCTCTCTCTCTCTCTCTCTCTCTCTCTCTCTCTCTCTCTCTCTCTCTCTCTCTCTCTCTCTCTCTCTCTCTCTCTCTCTCTCTCTCTTTCGTTTGAAGTCTGTCTGTGATGGGATCGAGCTTTGACTGCAAGGTTTAGGATGTTTCTTCTATTTACACTGATCGATCCTTGACATCACTGCGGTTAAGAAAGCTGTTTCTTTGGGTTTTAGTGGACTTGACACGGACGCACACTTGCAAACGCATGCACGCACGCACATACACACTCCCCCCCTCCAATCAATCATGATTGATTCTAAGCGTGTTCAAAGTCAGAATCTCTCTTTGAACCCTTCTTGTCTTTTCCGTTACGTGTAAAGGAAAATCTTTGAACTTAGATTAGCCCATGGGGAGACAATGTACACTCGCGCGAAGCTTAACACGATTTCACGGTAGACCTGCTGCAAAGTCTGGGTCCGCTCTCGCTTCAGTGCTTGGTAACAGACAATTCAGCACGTCACCAGGCCACAGGCATCACCCCAAGCATGTTGACGTCATAATGAAAGAATAGAGAAGTCCAACAAGCGAAGACAGCCAGAAAGTAAGCTCGTTAGAATGGAAATGATAGAGTCGGCATGATTCCCTGTGTCTGAAGTCAAAATATGAGACCGAAACCTAGCTAAAGAGTACCCAGAGAGATTCAATATGACGTAATGCTAAAAATCCGAATGAGAGAAAAGTTAGGATAGATCTGATTTGAAAGACAAAACCACATAGTTAAAATATTAAGTTTTGGAAAGGATGAAATTTGCACAAGCGGTCAGGGTCGTTAGGAGTGAAGCAATACACAGTGCAAGCAACTGTTCTTCTTCTTCTTCTTCGTTCATGGGCTTAGACTCCCACGTTCACTCATGTTTTTAGCACGAGTGGATTTTTACGTGTATGACCGTTTATACCCCGCCACCGTTAACACAAAACTTAGAGCTTCGATGTCTCATGCGGTTGATTACTGTCAAACTCAGAACAGGAACAAGAGACTGCAGGTGAGAAGAACGAGAACACAATAACAATGAAAATGTACTCACCAGAAACATGGACATTAAAAAACGAACAAGAACCGGTTTCGACGTTATGTCTTCATCAGCACGTCACCAGGCCACAGGCATCACCCCAAGCATGTTGACGTCATAATGAAAGAATAGAGAAGTCCAACAAGCGAAGACAGTCTGTCTCAATCTTTCACTATGTATCTCTCTGTCTTTCTGTCTCTTAACAGTGCGATACTACTCTTCTGTTCCTTCAACACTTCTGAAACACAGTACTTGGACGAAAGATGCATCAGCGCATCAATTTGCTTCTCTTCTTGGTCGTTTGCAGAACCCGTGCGTTATGATTATAAAACAGTGTTTTTTGTTTGTGTGTGATGCAGGACCCACGGTTCAACAGTGACGTGGACGTGAAGATGGGCTACAAGACGCGAAGCATCTTCAGCATGCCCATCAAGGACAGCGACGGCGAGGTCATCGGCGTTGCCCAGGCCATCAACAAGATCGGTGTCAAGGACGGGCCCTTTGACGAACACGACGAAAAGGTCAGTCGATTGATAAATATGCTATAGGCCTAGTTAGATGAAGTGGCAAAAGAAAGTGAATGGGGGTTACAGCGCTGTTCCCAGAGGACTGGATCCGTTGGACCTGGCTTCAAAACAAATATCGGTCAAAGTATCCTGGCTTCAAAACATATATTGGTCAAAGTATCCTGGCTTCAAAACATATATCGGTCAAAGTATCCTGGCTGGCCTAGTTAGATGAAGTGGCAAAAGAAAATGAATGGGGGTTACAGTGCTGTTCCCAGAGGACTGGATCCGTTGGACATGGCTTCACAACATGCTCAGATGGTCCTGGCTGGCCTAGTTAGATGAAGTGACAACATAAAGTAAATAGGGGTTACAGTGCTGTTACCAGAAGCAGAGGACAGTAGGTCAGTTGGACCTGGCTTCAAAACGTTGTTGTGTCAGAAGACATCCAACGTGTCAACGCTATCAGACATTCGACCGGGGTCAGATCAAGAAAGTATGCGTAAACGACCGAAGACCGAGGCTTGGCAACACCACTGGGGTAATGGGACTAAATAAATGATATGGAATTAAAACTACGGCGATGACAAATTAGTTGGCCCAAGAGGAAAAACGGGGAAAGAAAAGGTGAAACATATGGAATGTGTGTGGTGGAGGGGAGGGGGGGGGGTACAGAAGCATTCTTACAAGATCGAGCGAGAGTTACTGGGAATCAGTCCCCGTGCACCACAAAGAATAATATATACGAGGTGGGACAAGAGACGTCCATTGGGAGAACAACTCTACTATCCTGTTAAAAACTTCACGTTTTTTTCCTGTTGACAGAAGACAGGAATAATAGTTCTGCATAACCCTTGTTTGCTAGCATTCTTGTGTTTCATGATCTTTTTTTCTCTGCCATTTCATCATCGAAACCGCTCATGCTTCTTCCGCTTCTTGTTATCTCCCCCTCATGGTCGCTTACAAAAATAAGCTGTTATGTCATTTCATATCTTCTCTGATTATGCACCTAAATTTAAATAAAAACTGACAGGCATTCATGAATCAGTCAACGTGTATAAAGACAGGAGATAGCTGCCATGCATTTTACTTTACATCTCCGTTGGCGCCAGGTGCTACAGAACAGCAAAAACTGAGATGCTTGAGTACATCAATCACAATGTGTGGGAAAAGTCAGCAGGTAATTGTGGGACAGCATATTACTTATCACTTGTTTTGGCAGCTAATGCGAAGGCGAATGTGCACGAAAAACATTGGTGTGTAAGTCCGGGGTTTTTGGTAGCAGAGCATTTTAACCTCGCAATTTTGGCATCAGAAAGTCAACATCGTTTTGGTACCATCCGCCCCGTAAAATATGGCAACCCCCCCCCCAGACTATTCATCGCCGGGAGCTGACTGAATAGAAATGATGGTACTGTTGTTTATTCTGACTTTTATGCGGCACTCAGGGACATACCTTGTGAACGCTGCGGTTTCTGGGAATTAGACTCATGGCTCGTCTGTGCTTCCTTCGCTTTGACTACAAATTTGAAATCGTTGGTTTCAGTAAGAGAAACACGGAGTCTGTATAGTTGGTTGGGGCTTTGGTTGTTCAGAATAAGTCCTTTGCTGTCTTCAATGTTCGGATGATCCAGGAATGTTCCTACAATTTAATAACTGTCTTTGGCAAATTTGCCAAAAAGAAGGCCAAATACGTTTCGGTAATTTTGGAAGTTTAAGTTAGTCCTTGGTGTCACGACTCACTCATCGTGAAAAAATTTAGCCAGTTTTGCCGAAATAATGGCATGTTATTATTCGATATGAAAGAGGTTTTGGAGTTTCGCTGACTGCCGACACCAAACGACATCGATGCGATATTACATCCTGGTACTGGTAGACTGAATCAAATGGCTATCGGTGTACAACGTGCACACAGACACACACACACACACACACACACACACACACACACACACACACACACACACACACACACACACACACACACACACACACACACACACACACACACACACACACACACACGTACACACACACACACACACACGCACACGCACGCACGCACGCACGCACGCAAATAAACTCACACCTCTGTATTTCCATGAGTTTTATTCTGCATGACGCACACACTGCGCATTAGCATGCTTTTTGACGCATTGTCTTCTTTTGCGGACAGCACAGAAAAGGTTTTAGCCCGTATTTTGTATAAGCTTTAATATCTCTCTCGCATTATTTTAAAATCAATTATTGACAACGCATTGTCAGTAATTTTGGAAAAAATACTCTCACGTTGATTTCAAATTAATTATTGACAAGACATTGCCAGTAATCTTGGATGAACAACGGGAATTTGTATTATTGATGCTGTTGATAATGGCCTCATTCTTTTAAGGACTCTGAAGAAGACGAAGCAACAAAGTTGCATATCTTTTGAGCTGGACGAAAGAGGGCGGGGATGTAGCTCAGTCGGTAGTGCGCTGGATTTGTATCCAGTTGGCCGCTGTCAGCGTGAGTTCGTCCCCACGTTCGGCGAGAGATTTATTTCTCAGAGTCAACTTTGTGTGCAGACTCTCCTCGGTGTCTGAACACCCCCGTGTGTACACGCAAGCACAACTGAGACCAAGTGCGCACGAAAAAGATCCTGTAATCCATGTCAGAGTTCGGTGGGTTATAGAAACACGAAAATACCCAGCATGCTTCCTCCGAAAACGGCGTATGGCTGCCTAAATGGCGGGGTAAAAAACGGTCTTACAAGTAAAATTCCACTCGTGCAAAAAACACGAGTGTACGTGGGAGTTTCAGCCCACGAACGCAGAAGAAGAAGAAGAAGAAGCTGGACGAAAGAATGAAAAGCACATTAAGCTAGTTGAGTGTCCCTCCTCTTCTCCCTTCTCCCTATCATCAGTTCGTGGGTTGGCGGGGAAGTGCGAAATAAAACGAAAAAGAAAAGTAGGAAGGAAGAGAAGAAAGAAAGAACAGAACAGAAAAAAAGTAAGAAAGAAAAGAAAGAAAGAGAGAAAAACTAACATGCAGATTCTGGCATTGTCAAAGACAGTCGATAGACATACTGGGATAGCCGGAGCTGATCAGTATTAAAACCGCCATAACCGAGTCATCATCTTCCAGAGTGCATCATTATTCTGTTGCTGCCGAATTCAACCCATCATGTCAGAAAGATTAAAAACAAAGTCTCTGTTGCGGTGTTGGGATGAGGGCCCTTACACGCCTGCTTCGATGACAGAATCGACAACATTAAACCTTGACTGAGTGAAAAGGTCCACTTGGGATTTCTCCTGCCGATGTCCGGGTGCTTTTTTCGGTTCATTTTGTGTGTGTAGAGTTTGAAAACCGGAACTTTATTACCTTTGTATTTAGAAACTGCAAGAGTTTGGAAGGCGGAACTTTTTTCAGTATTTCAGATACTGCTAGGGCTTAGAAAGTGGCTTTTTTTTCTTCCCGTTTTTCAGATACTGCAAGACACGATAATTGGAAGAAATTAGCTGGCAGTAGCTAGAGAAACTCGTATTCTTCGTCCTTTGACGATTAAAGGCGTCTGGTTAAGTAGAAATCGTTTCTGGGAATCCTGTCTGTATATAAGGGAAGGGGAAAAGGATTGTCGCTGTCGTCTGCCTGTCTGTGTCACGTTTTCTGGATTCTTTGGTCTTGTCTATTGGGACGTAATTTGAGTCTACCCTTTCTTTGATCGTCTCTTTTCTCTTTCTTTTCTGTCGTGAAATAATCTTCTTTTTTTGTGTGGCAAAGTTTAGTCTTTCAAGCTTTCAGTTTCCAACCTTTCTTTCGTGTTTTGTTTTTATTGTTCTTTTTGTCTGTTCTGTTGTAAAATTAGCTTCTTCCAGCTTTGAACGTTATGTGTCAATAACCCTGGTAGCAGACGATAACATGTTGCGTTGATTCTAATCGACTGGGGGGCTTCAATCATGCGGATCTTTGATCCCAGTGTTGGTGGCTCTCCTGTTGATAGTAAACTCGCCTCTCCTGTGTGCAGATAGCGAAAACTCCATTTTCGTCTGATTTCATTTCTGACCGTGTTTTCTAGTTTTCTGTTTTATCCTGTAAAACATCGAGGATTGGGCTGCTTAGAAATCTGATCGTGCTTGATTAAGCTCATTAACCTTATCATGTGATGTCAATTGGAGAGCAGACAAACGTCGACCAAACCGAAGTAAAGACTCGGTAATCACACTCATTTAGAGATAACTGTGAACTGTGCGAAACTCCTGATAATAAGCTCTATCACCTTTCTTGGGTTGATTTTTTTCTGTCTTTTTTCTTTTGAGGGAAACGAGTGCAACCATTACATGCTTTTGCAAGTTCGGCTGATCTTCTCTTTGCGCAAGTCCCATTCGGCCCTTGAGAACTCTGATGTTTATGAGATGTGGAAACGTGTCAGTCGTGCCTTGCGATGTGTGTGTGTGTGTGTGTGTGTGTGTGTGTGTGTGTGTGTGTGTGTGTGTGTGTGTGTGTGTGTGTGTGTGTGTGTGTGTGTGTGTGTGTGTGTCCTCTGTGGGTGGTTTGAAGATACTATCCTTCCCATTTAAACAATCATGTGCACCAACACAAATCTGTCCGAAGTTTAACTTGGGATAACTCCACAGCCTAGTTGAGTTTTGTGTAGAGAACGATTTTTTTTGCTGCACTAATTTCGAAGATTTACACAGGTGACACTTCCAAAACGAATTCAACAACAACAACAACAACAACAACAACAACAACAACAACAACAACAACAACAACAACAACAACAACAAAATAAAACTACTCTGCACAGTCATTTTTGTGTATGTGTATAGATGTAAAATATAGATGGTTGAGCTGCTTAGAAATCTGATTGTGCTCAATTAAGCTAATTAACCTTCTCACCTGATGTCAGTTGGAGAGCAGTTAACGTCTGCCTGTTAGAAGTAAAAAGACGTCATGATGATATATACCATTCTGTATATCTCTCACCATAATGTAGTGTATTTTTTCACAGTGTGGTTTATTCAATCTCTCTCTCTCTCTCTCTCTCTCTCTCTCTCTCTCTCTCTCTTTCTCTCTCTCCCCTCTCCCTCCCCTCTCTCTCTCTCTCTCGTTCTCTCTCTCTCTCTCTCTCTCTCTCTCTCTCTCTCTCTCTCTCTCTCTCTCTCTCTCTCTCTCTCTCTCTCTCTCTCTCTCTCTCTCTGGACCAGATATGATTGTGAGCCAAATGTTGAAGCATGCCAATGAAACAGTATTGGACTTTCTTGTTGATCTGTTCAACATGTTGTTTGACACGGGAACATTTCCTGAAGAGTGGTCAAGATCAATTATCTGATCATACCAATTCATAAGAAAGGAGACGTGAATGTACCGGATAATTACCGTGGCATAGCCTTGACCAGTGTTGTGAGCAAGGTTTATACACACATTCTCAACAAGAGATTGACGAAGTGGGCTGAGAAAGAGGAAAAAATAATTGAAGAACAAGCCGGCTTCAGGTCAAGTTACAGTACTGTTGATCATATTTTTTCGTTATATGGCATTGTTCAGAAGCATTTATTAAAGAATACTAAACTGTACATAGCTTTGGTAGATTTTAAGAAGGCATTTGACTCTGTGAACAGGAATGCATTATGGGAGGTTTTGAGGAAAAGTGGTGTAAACGGGAAAATGTATAAGGCCCTAACAGCCGTTTACACATTAGTGAAAGCATGTGTGCGTGACCGATGTAATTATTCTGATTATTTTGAATGCCCAAGAGGGGTGAAACAAGGATGTTTATTGAGCCCTTTAATGTTCTCCTTCTTTATTAATGAACTGGCAACAGAAGTGTCCTGTAAGGGAAGACATGGTATACAGTTGATACCTGGTGCGACGGAGATATTCTTGCTACTTTTCGCTGACGATGTTGTTTTGATGTCTAATTCTGTCATAGGTTTACAAAACCAACTGAACAAATTTAAAAGAAAAGCAGATCGCCTGTGCTTATCAGTTAACTTGGATAAAACTGATGTCATGGTGTTCCGTATGGGAGGCCACCTTGCAGCTCACGAGAAATGGTCCTATGGTGGCGAGGCAGTCCGAGTAACCAACTCGTACAAATACCTCGGCATGTTGTTTACTACAAAACTGAGTGTAAATGTTGCTTTGAGTGAGATGTCCAGAAAGGGAAAGAAAGCAGTCATTGAGATACAGAGAACAATGAGAAAACTGAATGTTGCTGATCCATTGGTGTTTTGGAAGATGTTTGATGTGCAGGTAGAACCCATTTTAACATACGCAGCCGAAGTTTGGGGGCTAGAGGGCGTCAAGCCAATTGAGCACACCCCAACTACACACATATGTACTCGTTACCATTAGCCAACGCTCGTCACAACACTGATAGACTACGAAGCAATCTCTTTGATCATCTCTGCGCTGAGTCGGTCACACTTTTGCTCACCCCTGCCAACAATCTCAAACGTATCCTTTTTTTTCAATCACTACAAAATTATCATAAAGCTTTTTATGTCTCACTAAATTATAAATCAGATGTATGTGGTTGTTTGTTGCCTTGAATGCCCCAAGGGGCAAAAATGAGTGTTTCTTCCATACTAATTAGCCTCATTTGCCTAAACCATATAGGAGTTATCCGTCCTTATAGAGTTAAAAAAAAATTATATAAATCCCATGCTAATTTCAAATACAGCGTTTTGCTATTCACTTCAATATGATAGTAAATAACAATCAAGAAATAACGAAGTCTTTAAACCACAATTTCCCAGATATTTACACTTTTCATTTTGTTTCAATTCACACCACAAAACATACACTTCGCCTTTTGCTATTCAGTCTCAAGTCTAAATAGTAATAGTATAAATCATAACTAATTTTCTTCACACCATCATAGACATAATGTTGCCTCACATGTTCTTTGTACAATCGTTGGTTTTCACAATAAATATTGCATTACTGTAATTGTCTTCTTTTTCTTTAACAATGTCTTTCCAAAAACAAAACTCAAAGTCCACAAAAGCTATTGCAACCTACTCCTATCTCTCGTCTCTCTTCCTGGGTACAATGGTACCTAAGACTTACATTCAAATGCTTACATAAATTTCCATGCTACCCACATTGTCAAAATACCTATAATTATTCAAAACAAATGTTAACTACTACCTAACTTCATTTCAGACCCACACCCATTATTATACACACATTTCACATTTAAACCATTAGTCGGCCCCCTGTCGATATTTATCGACTAAGTTCCTTGTATAGATATGTATTTAGACATGTTCCCCTACTAGTCACGCGAGGGTAACGCCGACTAGTGGTTTATTGATTTTAAATGTTTGTGGTCTGCAGATTGATTAGTTTTATGAGTGTGTGTTAACTGTTGGATCAGTATTTTCCTTTGTGTGTACATACTATACCTTGCTTTTTACCCTTAGGCTTAGATATTTTTGTTTACCTATGGCTTTCGTGTCGGTGTGTTTGTTCGTACTCATAAACTAGTTTGCTATGTTTTCGTTGTTATTAATGTCTTGTTCATTCGTCCTTTTACCCCTTTTATGAATGATGCAGAAATTGTTGTTTTACCTTGTCAATAAGGCTTTTATTAGCTAATGACAATAAAGTGTTAAAGTGTCTATCTCTCTCTCTCTCTCTCTCTCTCTCTCTCTTTCTCTCTCTCTCTCTCTCTCTCTCTCTCTCTCTCTCTCTCTCTCTCTCTCTCTCTCTCTCTCTCTCTCTCTCTCTCTCTCCACTTTAGCCACGGAGACGATGCTTTTTGGTGTCGCTGTCTGTTTAAAAAGCTGGGGCTTCCAACTCCTTCCTGCTTGACGAATGCAAGTTTAGTGTGGATTGAGTATGACTAACGTGGAAATTTACAAAGTGTGATGAAATTTGGTCATTTGACCAAAATGCTATTACTGAACTTCTCATGTCATTGTGGCGTACGAGAGAGTGGAGGTTTGAAAGGAACAGTACTTCCAGTGTAAATTTTCGACTCACCATATCAGCTGGGGCCTGGCTTTGACGTGGGATAAGACACTTCCACCACCTGAGCACAAGCCAAAAATCAACAGCGTATGTGCTTTCTTTGCATAGTGGACATTTATTGTATCAATTAATTTCTTACTGGCACCAGTGTTAACCTGCAAAATTAGTCATCCAGAAATGCCCACCCTGCTCCCAAAGCTGTCATGATGTTGGCCTTTGGCAAGAGTTCAAATTGGGTGGGAAGGGGAGGGGGGTGGCCTTATTTCTAGTGTCAGTAAAACCGGGGCAGATCTGAGATGGTGAGCCGAATGGTTTTCACAGGAACGACCGAGTCTTTAAATGTCAGCATGAGTATAGTCAGTGCGCGGCCAAGAAGCTTTTACTGAGCTTCTAGAGAGTGGACGCTTAAATCCGACCTTTCCGAATTCTTGACAGACAGATGGGCAGACGTGTCGGGGGCAGTTTTCAGCGACCGTTAGATCTGTTTTACCGTGACGTCAGTTATCAGCAGTCCAAGTGGGATACACAGTGGGAAGAAAATCTTCTTTTTTTTCTCCCCTAACCCCGGCGAGACGGATTTGGCAAAGATCAGTATATCTTGAGACCTTTCAGTCGAAGTGAGATTGAAGGCGGACCTCTGTGCCGCGGAAGCGTCGGAGCAACAAATTTGTCAGAGACAAAGATGTGGGCCTTGAAGACAGGAATAGACAAAGGGATTCAGCCCATTGACAGAACGAGTTTGTCACGAAAAGGTCAGAGCTTATCAGCAGGGTATCCATGACGAACGATGTCAGTATTGCCAGAATAGTTTGGCAAAACGTTTGTGCTCCATAAATCGTAAATGTGCCCCAAATAATACGCTCAAAAAATGTGGAGCGTATTTACAGTTTATGGAGCACAAAATGAAGGGCACATAAAAATGTGCTCCACAAACTGTTGACCAATCAAATAAGGACTTTCTTTTGTGGAGCATATTTTGGACGGCTAGTCGGACTTTAACTGTTGTGTAGCGTTTCGGTTTCTGGTAATTTTTTCCGAACAACGAAAAGGCAAGGCAAATAAGTGAACACGCGAAAAGACATAATTACACAGTGTGTGTATGTGTGTTCGTGTGTGTGTGTGTGTGTGTGTGTGTGTGTGTGTGTGTGTGTGTGTTCGTGTGTGTGTGTGTGTTCGTGTGTGTGTGTGTGTGTGTGTGTGTGTGTGTGTGTGTGTGTGTGTGTGTGTGTGTGTGTGTGTGTGTGTGCGTACATGTGTTTGTACGCGCAAGCTGAGCCATGATTTTCATTTTCCCTCCTAATTTGTTCAGTCTTTAACAAGCAAAACCTTAACCACAAGAAAACAAAAATAGCCTTCTTGTATCAATCTAGAGGGTCGTTTTAACTGAAGTGAAATCTGCGATCACAGCCACGTTGATCTACAAAATAAAGTACTATAAAATCGGTCAAATCATGCAAACGAGCTGTTTTGGGGGAAAGAAATGACACCGTTTCAGGTTGTAATCACTTTAGCTACACAAAAGCAAGCAATGGAGGGAGCTGAGCAGTTGCGCAACTTACACACTGCGAGGGCTTTCTTCTTGTTTTTTTTTCTTCTTCTTCTTCTCGTTCGCTTCTTTACTGCGAGAGCTGAACTGACACACTCGTGTCGCCGCTTGGAACAAGTTGTCAAACCAAGCATCCAAACATTCTCAAAGCAGCCCCACTCACTAACAACAAACAGATTCATCGTACGTACAGATGTTGATTATTTTCTCTGCTCAGTGGTAAAAAAGCAACAAATATAGCGCTCGCAAATAAGCTGCTTTGGCAGCAACATTCCCTAGAGCATGTTATTTTTCATTTGTTTTGCTGGTGTTGAAATGGCATGCCCATTAAGCCTGGAGAACTTCTGCTGAACTTTGCCAACGTTTTTGCCTCAAAAACACAATGATGTTTGAAGCTGTCTGTGAACATGCAGACAATTGCTTAATGTTGAAACGAGTGGTAAAACATGTCTGTTTTATTTTGCACTGGAAAGATTTATGTCGTCTAGAAGGGGCTCCCCGGGGCATGTATTTGTAGTCTCAAAAACTGCGTCAGGAAAGATGTATAGGTTCCAGTTTCTTTTTCAAAATTTGGGGTGCATTTAAAACGTAAGTAAAACGTTAAAGATACGTTGTTGTTTTTTTACGTATGACATCGCCTTTCACGGCGAACAAAGACATCCAGGAAGTTTAGTTTTTCATAAAGCTTTTTATGTCTCACTAAGGCCAAAAAAAAAAATAGGTGTGGTTACGGTAACATAGCCAAAAAAAATAGGGTAGGTAGGTAGGCAATCACTTTTTTTTTTTTAAATTTTTTTTTCTAATGTGTACAAATTAAACCTACTTGAGAGGGAAATAAGTGTGCGACTCGGGCGCTTTCGCTTTCATTGCGTTTTTTGCACTCGGTTTTTTTTTTTTTTTTTTTTACAAATGTAATAAAAAGTTATAGGATCGGCCCCTAAAAATAGGGTAGGTCGGGTTACCGTAACCACACCTATTTTTTTTTTAGGCCTAAATTATAAATCAGATGTATGTGGTTGTTTGTTGCCTTGAATGCCCCAAGGGGAAAAAATGAGTGTTTCTTCCATACTAATTAGCTTCATTTGCCTAAACCATATAGGAGTTATCCGTTCTTATAGAGTTAAAACAAATATAAATCCCATGCTAATTTCAAATACAGCGTTTTGCTATTCACTTCAATATGATAGTAAATAACAATCAAGAAATAACGAAGTCTTTAAACCACAATTTCCCAGATATTTACACTTTTCATTTTGTTTCAATTCACACCACAAAACATACACTTCGCAGGGTTGCTGAGAATGGAACAGCCTGACTTGTACTCACGGATCTAAGCATGGTTGCTGTAGCTGTTCAAAAAATTGTTCATCAATGCTGAAAACCCTATAGCTCTATGCACAAACCGGAAATTAAGTCAATGGTAGTCATCACTAAACTAATCCAAACCCAAGACACACTGAAATTTCAAAACAAAAAGTCATAAGACACGATGAAATTAAAAAAAAAAAGTCCTCGGAATTACCGCCAGCGGTTATTGTCGTGACATTTTCAAAACGCTCAAATGCAGCCACGCTTGAAGTATACGCAAAATCAAATATGGCCCGTGACGGTCTATTTTCGGCAGTCCCATAACTTTCAGACTTGATTTTTCTTAGTTCGAGACATTATAGCCAACTGCCTTTCGCTGGCCGCTTCCTTAAAAAAAAAAAGAAAAAAAGGCGAGATCCCAAACAATATATCAAATCGAAAATGTAGAAACAGATTTCGCAGAAAGGCCCAGAGTATCTGATGACGCAGAGAAAAGGTTAGAATGGCCTCGGAGACGGTCCTTTCGTGTCTCAATGGTGCGGTGCCGTGAGGAGGCGGCGAGGCTTTTCCATGTCTGCATCCCGCTCGTTTGTCAGGATTACCACGAGCTGTGCAGAGACATAAAAGACAACCTTTGCTGTTATGGCTTTGACGCCACCACGATGGTACTATTCGGCAAAAGCAGATAGGTCCTTTTTGTCAGTTCTCAGTATGTTGACATGCACAGTGAACAGTTGATTTGTTGATGAACATTTTGTACTAAGGATTACCACGTGCTATGCGGAGACACATAAAAGAAAACCTTTGCTGTTAGAGTTCTTCACGCTACCACAATGGCGCTATTCGTCAAGAGTAGATATAGGTTGGTTTGATCAGTTCTCAGTATAATGACATGTACAGGGGTGAGCTAATTGGTTGATGATCATTTTGATACAAGGATTACCACGTGCTGCGCACAGACACATAAAAGCGGAAAAAAAATATTTTCTGTTAGAGTTTTTCACGCTACCACAATGGCGCTATTCGTCAAGAGTAGAATGGTCCGTTTGTTCAGTGCCTATAGGTATGTTGACACAGTTAATCAGCTGATAACCCCCCGCGGGTTAGGGGGAGTCCCATATTGGTTGGGACGAGAAAGAATTTACCCGATGCTACCCAGCATGTCGTAAGAGGCGACTAACGGTTCTGTTTCTCCTTTTACCCTTGTTAAGTGTTTCTTGTATAGAATATAGTCAATGTTTGTAAAGATTTTAGTCAAGCAGTATGTAAGAAATGTTAAGTCCTTTGTACTGGAAACTTGCATTCTCCCAGTAAGGTCATAATTCCATTTCATGCAGTTTACCGAAACTACGGTTTATGTGAGAGTGCGCATGCGCTAGGCTAGCCATACCCGTATGTGTTATGGCGGCCATGGGCAGCATGTGGGAATTTTCGGCGTAGAAAACTTCATTTTCATCCGGAAATCGACGTAACCTGTTGTGTTTTGTGTGTGAAATTGATTGTTTCTGCTGGACAAAGTAAGTGCTTTATCCTTTATCGTGCCGAGTTCGAAAAAACCGCGAGTCGCGATGACAGAGAGACAAGTAGAGTTAGAACTCGATTCGGACTCAGAATTGAATGACTTGATCCACGCACCCGACACGGGTGGAAAGGAAAAACCACAAACAGTCACTCTACCAATCTCGGATTGGGAAAAGATGAAGAGTCAAAATGAGAAAATTTTGAAGTTTCTAACTATGGTGGTAGACAAAGATGGCGACTCGCCCCAAACGAAACAATCGAAAAAGAGAAAACGTGAAGTCAGTGATGACGAACAATCTGTGGAGACTGGGGATGATTTCGATCACCTTCTTGAAGAAATGTGTAAAACTCAAGCATCAGAATCTCGACCCGAGGCTGAACTGAACGACCCCAATGAGAGTGAAATTATGAATGAACTGGAGCAAGATTTTGACATTTCTGAGACTCTTGGTGATGAAGTTGCAGATCGAATTGCAAAACTTGTATCAGTGATGGCAAAGGGTCAGATGACCGAAGAAAAGATGAAGCAAAAAGAAAGAGAGTTTAAACGCCCAAAGAACATTGAGACAGGCGTCCCAAAAGTGAATCCCGAAATCTGGGGTTTGATGGAACACAGTGCCAAAACGTATGACTTAAAATCACAACGTCAACAGAAGTTACTGTACACGGCCAACAATGCTCTTGTTGTGGCCTGGGATGTGTCCCTAAAAATGGGGGTTGCCAGTGAGGAACAGAAAAAGCTGATCAAAACAATTGCTGAGGCAAGTGGGCTGATACTGAAAACAGCGTATGACATGTCACTGGACAGAAGAGCAAAAATACTGTCTGGACAAAATGTGAACAGAAAATACAGAAAACTGGCATCTTCAAACATACCAGTCACTCAGTGGCTATTTGGGGATGATCTCAAGTCAGCGTGTGCTGATATTGACTGTACAACCAAACTTGGACTTGCCTTTACTCAATCAAGTAGAGGGCAAAAATATTTCCCATCCCGTCAGTATGCACCAAAAAACTCCGAATGGAGAGGAAGAGGAAGGTGGAACTGGAACGGGAAGAGAGGAGCTCAGTTCAGGGGGAGAGGGAGAAGTCAAGGGAGACCATTCTTCTCCGGCACAACGACAAGCAGGCAAGCAGAGTAGACAACAAAGAGGTATGTGAAATAAAGAATGCCACATTTGAATTTGAAGCAGGTAAACTGAAACATTTTGTTCACAATTGGAAGAAATTGACATCTGATTCCTTTATTCTAGATATGGTACAGGGAACAGAAATTCCTTTGAGTGAAGACATTGAGAAGGTGGAAACTCAGCATGAGGCCAAAAATCAAGTTCCTGGTCACTTATTTCAGATAATGGATGCAGAAATAGAACATCTATTGAGTATGCATGTCATTGAGCCATCAAAACCAGAAGAAGATGAGGTGGTTTCACCTATTTTTCTTGTTGAAAAGCCAGATGGGTCACATCGGCTTATTTTGAACTTGAAAAGATTCAATGAATCCGTTGCGTACGAACATTTTAAAATGGATAATTTGTCAACTGCTACACAAATGATGACTAAAGACTGTTATATGGCCTCAGTTGATCTTAGACACGCTTACTATTCAGTTCCTGTCAAACATCAGTTCAGAAAGTTTCTAAAATTCAGATGGCGTGAACAAATGTTTCAGTATACATGCTTTCCAAATGGTTTGAGTAACTGTCCAAGGTACTTCACAAAGCTGCTAAAACCAGTGTATGCAAAGTTGAGGGCACAAGGTTTTTTGTCTACCTCATACATTGATGATTGTTATTTACAGGCAGACACAGTTGAAGAATGTGAAGTGAATGTCAGTGAGACAGTAAAACTTTGAATCTCTTGGTTTCACAATACATGATGACAAATCTGTTCTCAATCCAAGCAAACGGTTAAAATACCTTGGGTTTTGGTTGAATTCTGAAGATATGACTGTATCACTTCCAGAGCAAAAAAGGCAGAATATAAAGGCAGCCTGTTACAGACTCAAGGGAAAGAAAAGAATCAGAATCAGAGAACTGACTCAAGTCATTGGAATGTTGGTTGCCACTTTTCCTGCTAATAGGTGGGGACCTCTGTATTTCAGACAGTTAGAAAAAGACAAGTCTGATGCCCTTAAAGTAGCAAAAGGAAATTTTGAGTCTTAAGCTAATCTATCTGACAATGCTTGTTCAGAGTTAGATTGGTGGATTGAGAACATTGATGAGTCATACCATACAGTGCAAAATGCATGCCATGACATAACAATCCAGACTGATGCTTCTTCTACAGGAGGTTGGGGCGCAGTGTGTGGAGACCTGAAAACAGGGGGACGATGGTCAATGAATGAAAGAGCTTTTCATATAAATGTGCTTGAATTACTGGCAATAGAATATGCACTGAAAAGTTTCAAAGCAAAACTCACAGGGAGACATGTCTTGGTGTTATCAGATAACACTTGTGCTATTGCCTACATAAAGAATATGGGAGGATCACATTCACATGAATGTGATGCGTTGGCTAAAAGAATCTGGATTTGGTGTAAAGATAATTTGATTTGGTTATCTGCTACACATATTCCTGGGAAATGTAACACTGAAGCAGATATGCAGTCACGTCAGTTCAATGACCGTACAGAATGGAAATTGAGTGATGTTGTATTTCATAGGCTTAAAGAGACACTGCTGAATCCAGAAATTGATCTCTTTGCCTCAAGGTTGAATTTTCAGGTAAAACCTTTCATGTCATGGGGACATGATCCAGAAGCGTACGCAGTCGATGCATTTGAACACAACTGGTCAAAATGGCTGATATATATGCATTTCCCCCTTTCAGTTTGATTCAAAGGGTGCTGATGCAGTGGAGGAGAGACCGGGCAGACGGCATGCTGATTGTTCCCCTGTGGCCAACAGCGGTGTGGTTTCCCCAGCTTCTGCGGTTGCTAGTCCAGGAACCTGTGATTCTTCCGAAAGGGAAACGTCTTCTGACTTTACCACACAGCAATGCAGCACATCCACTTCAGAGAAAACTACGTCTCCTGGCTTGTGTCTTATCAGGCAATCTCTCGAGACACGAGGCCTTCATGGAAAGACTCAAAGCATCATCTGTGCTTCATGGAGAAGTACAACCAAGAAACAATATGCCTGTTATCTTGCGAGATGGCGATCCTTTTGTGCTCAACGGTCAAGTGATCCCTTGCGTCCCTCTGTAAATCTAGTGTTAAGTTTTCTCACTGATCTCTTTGAAGCTGGATTAGGTTACAGTGCAATTAATACTGCCAGAAGTGCACTTTCTTCAGTTATTTTGATGTCAGATAAATCTACAATTGGTACTCATCCTTTGGTTGTGAGATTTTTGAAGGGAGTTTTTGAACTCAGGACACCAATGCCAAGGCATTCCAAGATATGGGATGTTGGTGATGTTTTGAAATATTTTAAGACTCTTCCAGACAATGCTCAGCTTTCATTGAAAGACATAACGCTGAAAGTATCGGCTTTACTTTTGTTGGCATCTGCTCAAAGGGTGCAAACTCTTCATTTGATGAACCTAGAATCTGTTTGTTTTTTAGAGAATAAATGTGTTATTTACATGACAGAAAAGTTGAAACACACAAGACCTGGCTATCATCAGCAAAATTTAGATTTACCAGTATATACTGTGGATGAGCAAGTTTGTGTAGTCAAGTGCTTGAAAGAATACATTGAACGCACAAAGAAACTGAGAGTTGATCAGAGCGGTAAACTGTTGTTGTGTTACAAACCGCCTCATGAACCAGCATCAAGGGACACAATTTCTCGCTGGTTACGGACAGTATTAGCGAGAGCTGGATTGTCAAGTTATACACCACACAGCTTCAGATGTGCAGCGTCATCAGCAATGAAGAGGTCAGGTGTACCTCTTGGTGATATTCTCAAAGCAGCTGGTTGGACCAATGCAAAAACATTCAAACAATTCTATGACAAACCCTTGCAGAGTCAGATGAAAAAGAACACAATCTTGAATTACTATGGAAAGAAAAGTGTGTAGACAAGCACTGTTGTGAAAGAAAACTTTATTGATGCAAAAAGGCATTGATGAATTTATTATTGATACACAAATGTCACAGAAAAAGGGTGAAATAATGTGTACGGTTGTAAAAGAAAACTTTCTTGATGCAGAAAGCATTAATGGTTTTGTTTTTTGATACGAAAGTGTCATTGATTTTGAAATGTGCAGTACATTGTTTCGAGTATTCTGAATATACTCATACCTCTGCTACTTTTAGAATTAATAAAGTGATCAGAACAAGAAACATTTATCTTCTAAAATGTGAGTGAATCAATGAATGTTGAAATGGAAGTTTGACAACAACAACTTTGAAGTCTCACATAAACCGTAGTTTCGGTAAACTGCATGAAATGGAATTCAAAACATAAACGAGTACTTACCAAGTCGAAGTTTGTGTAGAATTCCATGATGCAGTTTACAGGAACGGAGGGATATGTGCCCTCCCTCAATAAAACCCACCCTCTGTTTACAACTTAACTTTTGTTGTTGTAAAACTTTGTAGATCATCAAAGAGTATGTGGTTTACGCTTTGATGATCTATGCTGTAAAATATGGCTAGCCTAGCGCATGCGCACTCTCACATATCCCTCCGTTCCTGTAAACTGCATCATGGAATTCTACACAAACTTCGACTTGGTAAGTACTCGTTTATGTTTTGAATTGTACTACGTTGCAAGCCCCTGGAGCAATTTTTTGATTCGTGCTTTTGTGAACAACAAACAATTAACAAGTGGCTCTATCCCATCTCCTCCCCTTTCCCCTATCCCATCTCACCCCTTTCCCCGTCGCGATATAACCTTGAATGGTTGAAAACGACGTTAAACACCAAATAAAGAAAGAAAGAAAGAAAGAATCAGCTGATAGAAGCTTGACAAAACAAAACAAAAACTGTGCTACTGGAACTTCACGCCACCACAATTCCGCTATTCTTCAACTGGAGATAGATGTTCGTTTAATCTGTTCTAGGTATGCGGACATAACGGATCCGGAATAGCTGATCGCTTGATGCAAATATTGACACACAAATAGAACCCTTGCTGCTTATCCCGCCATCAAAATGATACTGTTGGCAATGCACAGGGGACTGGTTATCTGTTCATGAAAATGCTGACACACAAAAGACCATCTTTGCTGCTGAAAACTTCCCTCCCCCGCAGTGCCGGAATTTCTCAAGAGGACTCGTTTGATCAGTTCCAGGGGACTATTACTTAGTTGATGAAAATGCTGACGTTTGTGTTCAAAGTGATTTTAAACACGGGCTGGAAGGTCGTGAAAGTCTCTCTCTCTCTCTCTCTCTCTCTCTCTCTCTCTCTCTCTCTCTCTCTCTCTCTCTCCCTCTCTCTGTGTCTCTGTCTCTCTCTGTCTCTGTCTTTCTCTCTCTATAGCTCTCTGTCTCTCCCTCTCTCTGTGTCTCTGTCTCTCTCTGTCTCTGTCTTTCTCTCTCTCTCTCTCTCTCATTTTGTTTTGTGTTGTCCATACTTGAACAAATTAAGAGAAAAATGTATCCCATTTAAATATCATAAGAACTCAAGCATTTTTTGACTCAGCTTGCTCTTAGCATCACCTCAAGAAACTGTTGTCAGAAATGTGTCCCTGTATTTGTATAAAGCCTTTAAATTAAGACATGTTGTAACCTCTTAGTTAAATGCCGTGTAAATTTGTAATGCATGTGTTGTGCGATTATTATTTTGTACCTTTTTTGTGTGTGCACCTGTTGAGTTTTGTTTGTTTGTTTGTTTGTTTGCTTAACGCCCAGCCGACCACGAAGGGCCATATCAGGGCGGTGCTGCTTTGACATATAACATGCGCCACACACAAGACAGAAGTCGCAGCACAGGCTCCATGTCTCACCCAGTCACATTATTCTGACACCGGACCAACCAGTCCTAGCACTAACCCCATAAGGCCAGACGCCAGGCGGAGCAGCCACTAGATTGCCAATTTTAAAGTCTTAGGTATGACCCGGCCGGGGTTCGAACCCACGACCTCCCGATCACAGGGCGGACGCCTTACCACTAGGCCAACCGTGCCGGTCTGTTGAGTTTAATTTATATGCAATGTTAACCGTTTGTTCACACCCCTTCATGAGGGGCTATGGCCTATTGAATAAATTGTCTGCGTGCCTCTCTCTCTCTCTCTCTCTCTCTCTCTCTCTCTCTCTCTCTCTCTCTCTCTCTCTCTCTCTCTCTCTCTCTCTCTCTCTCTCTCTCTCTCTCTCTCTCTCTCTCTCTCTGCATGATTGATTGTTGCTCTGACGTTAATTTAAAGTACACAGTACAAGAGCAGCTGGTACACCCGTGTCAGCTCTAGTCATTAACAGTTTTTTATTCGGGTCGAGGTGTTTGATTGTTTTTTTCCCGGCAGTGTAGTGTTCGTACACCGTAATTTATGGCTCTATATCTGCGGTTACTGGCAAATGACAGAATATGTGTTGAAGAGGCTGGATCGAGGGAGCAGAGAGTAGTAACAAATTCAACCGTCAGTTTTAAAGATATACCTTCCTCCCCGAGGAAGCGATGATGTTCACCACCTCAGATCTGTCTAGGATTTTACATAGAATAAAAACATTCAGAAGCGAAGAATCTGGCTGTGCTCTGTGCATTAGGAGAATCGGTTGTTGAATTTTCGAAATTAATTCTGCAAAACATTCCCATTTCGCGTAAGAAATAGCCAGGTTGCAAGAGGGGGGGGGGGGGGGGGGGGTCTTTGTTGAAGGGAAAGGGAAAGCTGAGGAGGAGGAGAGAGAGGCACCGGAAAGGAGGCAGGTGTTAGGGGACTAGAGATTAGAGAGGCAAGGGGGAGGGTGTCTGGCTCTGTTGCTTATAATCAACAGTTTCTGCCCCTGTAATGTTTCATGTGATACGGCCTTTATTGCAGTCTTGTGATATATCAACAACACAAAAAAAAGCTCAGTTAGAGTTTCTGCCCGTATAATGTTTTATGTGTTGCAATAGTTATGGCTATCCTATAGCTGATATATTCGTTTTTGCTGGCAACCAGTGCATGTGTACTTTATCTGTACCATCTGTATCTTCCAGCCTACGTCACAAACCACCCCCTCCCACTCAACCACCCCCATCCCTTCCCTCCCCTCCGTTCACACACAACCCTTGTTGTGATAACGAAACGATTAATGAACAGCTGATCATGACGAACGAATTTGCTTACGGAAATTAGCAGCGTTTATCGGCATTGTCTCATGGATGGTTTAAAAACAAAAACAAAATAAGCAATTACACAAAATGATTGCAACAACAGAAAGACAAACTCACTGACACGCACGTACGCACATTCACAAACGCCGCTCCTTCCCCTCCCCGATCGTACACACACGATCGGCCTCACAAAACAACAACAAAACTCATCCATTGTGGTTAACTACGAGATGGTCTGCTTGATCCAAACTCTTGGAAATTTGATGGGAATGAATGATTAGTTTTACATACCATGCGAACCAGTCTTCTGATCGGCCTTCCGTTTGATTTCATCTTCTGTTGAAGAAAGACAAGAGGCCGAGGCTGCTTATAAAGATCGAAAATGTGGAGGATAGGTTAGAGGATTGGCTATGGAGAACACAATGTTTCTTCTTATAGTAAAACACGAATGCACTATGTCTTCAAAACACCAAGTTTACTCTGCAAGTCGAGGGTTAGAGCATGGTTTCCTCATTTGCTTTTATCGGCAGCCCAAAGCATTTGAGTTAATAAGCCTAAATGATGATGACTGACACTGTTGTTTTTGTTGTTGGTGTTGGTGTTGTTGTTGTTGTTGTTGTTGTTGTTGTTACAATGATGATTGTGAATTCGCAAAAGGTCATATCCGTAACGATCACAGCAATGACAGGTAGAGCTGTTCATCACGTATGCTGACAATGTGTTTTTGTGTGTGTACAGGTATTTGCCTCTTACCTGGCTTTCTGCGGCATTGGCCTGAAGAATGCACAGCTATATGGAAGATCGCTACTGGAGAATCGCCGAAATCAGGTAAGAAAGATGGACACAAGATCCTCTCTCTCTCTCTCTCTCTCTCTCTCTCTCTCTCTCTCTGTCTCTCTGTCTCTCTCTCTCTCTCTCTCTCTCTCTCTCTCTCTCTCTCTCTCTCTCTCTCTCCCTCTCTCTCCCTGTCTCTTTTTCTCTCCCTGTCTATCTGTCTTGTCTGTCTGTATCCCTTTCTCTGTCTGTTTTTCTTTCTGAGTGTGTATCCCTCCCTCTCTGTCTCTCTTTGTCTGTCTGAGTGTCTCTCTGTCCCTCTCTGTCTGTCTGACTTTGTCTGTCTCTGTCTGTCTCTCTCCCTCTCTGCATTTGTTTATATGTCTGACGTGTCTCTCTGTTCCTGTCTGTCTGTCTGTATTTCTCTCTCTGTCTCTGTCTCTTTCTCTCTCTCTGTGTCTCTGTCTCTCTCTCTATGTCTTTGCATGTTTGTCTATCTCTGTCTCTCCGTCTGGTCTGCCTCTCTGTGTCTGTCTGGCTAGCTCTCTCCCCTGTCTCTCTCCCCTGTCTCTCTGTCTGTCTGTCTGTCTGTCTGTCTCTCTCTCTCTGTCTCTGTCTGTCTGTCTGTCTGTCTGTCTCTGTCTCTCTCTCTCTCTCTCTCTCTCTCTCTCTCTCTCTCTCTCTCACTCTCTCACTCTGTTTTTGAACTCTTCAACTCAACTCAACTCAACTCAAATTTTATTGGCTTCAATTTTCATAGAAGAATTTGTCTTGCGCTTGGGAGAAAGTAAGAGTATAACATATAAAAACAGCATTCATATCACATTTCATGTATCACACACAGTAATCACTAGTATAAGCCTACAATTATCACATTTGTACCTGTATCATACATGCAATAAATAGTATCACATTTCCACGTATCACACACAATATATACATTACATAACATACAGCAAGCTTCCATCTCCCGCGCCCCCCCCCCCCCCTCCCACACATACATATCCTCGCACGTGCGTCGACTCCATACAAATGACATCATCAGTCCATTAAAGAGAAAGGGATACAGTCCACTCTTGTGCAGGATATGACACAAACGAGCTCAATCCTCACTTAATCAGACAAGAATTATTATAACGCGAAATAAAGCGTTTGTCTTTATATAATTCTACTGGTTTCGTCTTGCCAGTATATTTGACTTTTGATACGTCTGTCTTGCTAGCTCGCGCGCTGGGAGATCGATATTTCCTGACTCGACATTTTTCCACTCGGTTAAATAGAGCAGCGTCAAGGAAATCTGTGTCGCGACGACATCCTGTCATCACTGCTTTTCTTACCCTCGATCGAAGATCAGGCGGGTCGGATTTCATGTCTTGGGAATTGTTTGTTCAGCCTAAGATTACTCCTAGAGTCATGGATCGTACTCTCTCCCTTGCCCCCCCCCCCCCCCTTCCAGTCGTTCGCCCACCCACCCCTAATTTTTCCTCATGCCTCTCTCACTCTCTTTCTCCTTCATTTGCCCCCCCCCCCCCCGCCTCCACCCCCCCCCCCTTCCGATCCCCTTCTCTTGTCCTTTCCTTGTCTACTCCGACTTTTTCCATCTTCGTTTTTCATTCTCCTTCTCCTTCCCTCTCACCCTCTTTCTCCTGCTGTATCCCATTCCCCATCCCTCTCCTCTACCCTATTCTCACTCCTCTGTATCTGCCCTTCCTTTTCTGCTCCTACTTACTCTCTTTCCTCGACCCCCCCCCCCCCCCCTTCTCCTCCAACAACCTAATCTCTCCAACCTCTCCTTCCCTTGCCTTTCTCTTTCGTCTCGTGTCTTGTTCTCTCCCCTTCCCTCTCCTCTCCTCCTTTGCGCCCTCTCGTTCTTGCAACTGTGCTGCAATTTCCACGACTATATCGTTTTCCTATTTTCGAGTGTGTATAACTTTTTCCTTCTTTCTATCTATATTTTGTGCACCTGTAAGAATATAACCTTTTTACATTTAGTCAAGTTTTGACTAAATGTTTTAACATAGAGGGGGAATCGAGACGAGGGTCGTGGTGTGTGTGTGTGTGTGTGTGTGTGTGTGTGTGTGTGTGTGTGTGTGTGTGTGTGTGTGTCTGTCTGTCTGTCTGTCTGTGCGTGTGTGTGTGTGTGTGTGTGTGTAGAGCGATTCAGACTAAACTACTGGACCGATCTTTATGAAATTTGACATGAGAGTTCCTGGGAATGATATCCCCGGACGTTTTTTTTCTTTTTTTCGATAAATGTCTTTGATGACGTCATATCCGGCTTTTTGTAAAAGTTGAAGCGGCACTGTCACACCCTCATTTTTCAATCAAATTGATTGACATTTTGGCCAAGCAATCTTCGACGAAGGCCGGACTTCGGTATTGCATTTCAGCTTGGCGGCTTAAAAATTAATTAATGACTTTGGTCATTAAAAACCTGAAAATTGTAAAACCAATTTTTTTGTATAAAACGATCCAAATTTACGTTCATCTTATTCTTCATCATTTCCTGATTCCAAAAACATATAAATATGTTATATTTGGATTAAAAACAAGCTCTGAAAATTAAAAATATAAGAATTATGATTAAAATTAAATTTCCGAAATCGATTTAAAAACACGTTCATCTTATTCCTTGTCCGTTCCTGATTCCAAAAACATATAGATATGATATGTTTGGATTAAAAACACGTTCAGAAAGTTAAAAAGAATAGAGATATAGAAAAGCGTGCTATCCTCCTCAGCGCTACTGCTACCTCGCTTTTCTGGATTGTCAATTTCAGTGCCTTTTGCCACGAAAATGCAGTGCGTTCAGTTTCATTCTGTGAGTTCGACTGAGCTTGACTAAATGTTGTATTTTCGCCTTACGCGACTTGTTCCTTCTTACTATCAACATTATTTGCGTCTGTATTAAGTGTTTTTATAAGGGACAGGTTGTAAGATTAGGCTTTGCCTAAAACCTCTATCCTTTGGTATTAAAGTTCAGTTTCAGTTTTAGATTCCTCTTCACTTCTACCCTCCCCCCTCTTCCTCCTCTCTCATCTCTCTCCCCCCCCCCCCCCCCCCCTATTCTACTCCTTCTCCTAGCCTCCTGTCTCATTTTCCTTTTTCGCCGCCCACTTTGTGACCTGAGAGAGACTGATGCCCCAGAAAGTAGAGAAAGCGGTGCTATTGTTGACAGTATCGCACGTGCAGGCGACAGTGATGCCCTGAAGGAGAGAGAGGGAGGCTGCTCCTGCTTTATGAAGAGACATTGCTTGCTTCCTTGCTCAAGATGAATTTAGCTCAGACGAGACTACTGCATGATGCTTGGGGAGAGTACAAAATCGATCCTCGTTACGACGTTTTTAGATAACTATATGAATTTTCACCTCCCCCCCGGGAAAATTGCTTTGGGTTGTGAAATGATGAAGAAAAGTAGTATAGGTTAATAAGGAGAGAGAGAGAGAGAGAGAGAGAGAGAGAGAGAGAGAGAGAGAGAGAGAGAGAGAGAGAGAGAGAGAGAGAGAGAGAGAGAGAGAGAGAGAGAGAGAGAGAGAGAGAGAGAGAGAGAGAGAGAGAGAGAGAGAGAGAGAGAGAGAGAGAGAGAGAGAGAGAGAGAGAGAGAGAGAGAGAGAGAGAGAGAGAGAGAGAGAGAGAGAGGTGTCAGAGAGAGAGAGAGGGAGGGAGACAGACAGAGAGAGAGAGAGATTGCAAAAAAAGACGCGAATGCTGCGTTGCTAAAACGATTTTGTCTTGAAACATATTTACATAAATACCTTTAAAAATTAACTTTAAACTATATGAATCAAGTCCTTTCTCTAATCAAGTGTTATAGTACCATGCTTTTGTGTACACACTTTCCTAATTGATATAGATCGGGACAAGATTTTGTTTACTATCTGAAGGAGATCAAGATTTTTTTAAACAAGATTTAAAGTAACAAGTGCGAAAAGACATGGACTTTTTATAACCTGCTTCATTTTACTGTGATTTTGTTTGTTCGTTCATGGGCTGAAACTCCCACGGCTTTTACGTGTATGACCGTTTTTACCCCGCCATTTAGGCAGCCATACGCCGCTTTCGGAGGAAGCATGCTGGGTATTTTCGTGTTTCTATAACCCACCGAACTCTGACATGGATTACAGGATCTTTTTCGTGCCCACTTGGTCTTGTGCTTGCGTGTACACACGGGGGGTGTTCGGACACCGAGGAGAGTCTGCACACAAAGTTGACTCTGAGAAATAAATCTCTCGCCGAACGTGGGGACGAACTCACGCTGACAGCGGCCAACTGGAAACAAATCCAGCGCGCTACCGACTGAGCTACATCCCCGCCCTATTTTACTGTGATAAATATACCTAAATACAAACACGGAAACCACCATATAAACTGAGAAAGGAAACACACTTGAATCGCATAGCCAAATAGGTCGAAGGAACGTTAAAATACGAACCAATTGATATAAAACGACCAATGCACCAATATTTCAACAACAACAACAAAACACGAAAAGCAATATAATCATGGGTGTGTGAACTTTCTTCTTCTTCTTCTTCTTCTTCGTTCATGGGCTGAAACTCCCACGTTCACTCGTTCATGAGTGTGTTTTTACGTGTATGGCCGTTTTTACCCCGCCGTTCAGGCAGCATACGCCGATTTCGGGGGAGGTGTGTGAACGAAAGACACACTTCTGTAAAATGGAGCACATTTGTGAGCTTGCAAAGGAACACGAATTTCGACAATACTACTGTGCAGTATTACTTTTAAGGTACAATAGCTGGCAAAAACGCAACGTATACTCACTTCGTTGTTTGTTAGAAAGTAAAAACACTTTTTACATTTATGTAACAGAAAATGAATAGTGTAACCTGAAAGTCTAGGGATGATCACCTTGGTTGAATCCAACAAAATCGCTGCATTGAGATGGAGAACAAGACCCTTCAAATTAAATTCCTAATTCTGCATTTGTCATGCAATGCAATGTTTGACAATCACAAACTTCAACCTGTTACTCCGAACTTTTATATGGTAACATTTAATCATTGGAAAAGAGGATAAAAACGGAGACAGGCGTGTTATTCAGGGGGTTGTAAAGGCGTGTTTTATGAGGAAACCTCGCAGAAGCGAAATCCAATTAACAAAGTGTCCATCAAACGAAGATGGTTAACGTAGAGTGCGCGGGTTGGGGTGAAGAGAGAGAGAGAGAGAGAGAGAGAGAGAGAGAGAGAGAGAGAGAGAGAGAGAGAGAGAGAGAGAGAGAGAGAGAGAGAGAGAGAGAGAGAGAGAGAGAGAGAGAGAGAGAGAGAGAGAGAGAGAGAGAGAGAGAGAGAGAGACATGGCATGGCAAGGCAAGGCAAGGCAAGGCAAGGCAAGGCAAGGCAGGCATGGTAGGATTCGAATAAATTATAATGAAAAGGAGAAGGGAATTTTGAGTAAACGTTTTGCGGAGAGGGGGGAGGGGGGGGGGGAGGCGGCTTGAAGATAGGCACAGAATAGTGAAATCTTGACCCTCATCTCTGGGAGAAATACACAAGGAGAAGAACGTGAAACGAAGGGTTGTTAAAGCACCGAGTCGTCCGTGACAGACAGACAGACAGACAGACAGACAGAGAGTTCCGAGTCATCCGCGAACGGATGGAGAGAAGGGCGACAGACAGACAAGATGGGGACGTGTTTCGGACAAGTTCCGAGTTATTCATGGACACAGACATTTTGGAATCTTGAACGTGTAAACACATAAGGCACTGAATATGACTTACTTGACACGGGGAAGGGACTCCCTACACTGTCCACCAATCGCAGTGGGTTTTGAGAGGCAAGACACTGATTAATGAGAAGGACAGTGCGCCCAAAGGACATATCTACCAGCGAAGTTCCTCCAGGCGCTTTGGACACAGGGGCAGGAGACACACTGAAGACTTATCTCCTGGTACCCAATTCACCCGCGACAAAGATATTCGATTGCTGCGGTGGAATATCTCTCCTTAGGCTCTGTAGATAGAGGCTGGAGCAAATGTTTTGAGGGTTGGGGCTGGGTGGAAGAGGAAAGCAAGAAAAGGACCGGTTCCTCAGAGAAAGAGGCAACAAGTAGGAGAGAGCCCTGACACGAAGCACACAAAGTCCCAGGTCGTCCATGCAGTTAAGATCGGGGATGTGGGTAGGAGGGAAATGTTTTGAGGAGAGTTGAGAGATAGGACAGGAAAGGGTAAATCTGGACAGGCACGACGCGGTAGGAGGCACAAGTAGGAGAGCCGAAACGAAGGACACATAGACTCAGGTCGCCCATTCAGTTAGGATCGGGGATGTGGGTAGGCCTATAGGGTAGAAAACGTGTGGGGAGAGTTTAAATGCGAGGAAAGGGTTCATCTGGACCCGTACGTCAGAAAAAGATATGCCTTTTTGGACCTGAGCATGAGACGAAGGACACTAGGATCCGAGTTTTCCGTGCAGGTATTCGTCGTGGTGTGTGTGCGTTGGGTTAATGGATTGAATGGGGTGGGGAGCAACTAATTTGCGGGGGTGGGGGGGGGGGGGTTGGATTCGAATACATGTATAATGAAAAGGAGAAGGGAATTTTGAGTAAACGTTTTGCGGAGG
Source organism: Littorina saxatilis (assembly GCF_037325665.1). Taxonomy (NCBI): domain Eukaryota; kingdom Metazoa; phylum Mollusca; class Gastropoda; order Littorinimorpha; family Littorinidae; genus Littorina; species Littorina saxatilis. The sequence continues at coordinate 22,321,006 of NC_090246.1, forward strand.
GGGGTGGGGGGGGGGGGGGCTTGAAGATAGGCAAAGAATGGTGAAATCTTGACTCTCATCTCTGGGAGAAATACACAAGGAGAAGAACGTGAAAGGGTCCGTGAACTTCGGATTGGGGGTTTGCCGGGCAGG
>NC_090246.1:22326337-22331337 GCF_037325665.1 Littorina saxatilis
TCCCATGACTAATGAGTTTTCCTTCTATAATTGACTCTTAATGGCCGTTAACCTGTCTGACGCGGTCAACGGTCACTGATTTTTGTCCTAAGGTGCCCCTCTTACTCGACAGGAGCGGCCACTTAACGGCCACTTGTCACTTTCGCGGGCGAGCGCCTGTGGTGTGTGTGTGTGTGTGTGTGTGTGTGTTGTGTGCACAGACGGCACAGCACGAGCAGACGACATGAATACTTACGCATGCGCAAACTGTAAATACAGACATGCGCATACATGTACATTTACGGCAGTCACTTCCGGATCGATCACAGCTGATGTGAGTTTGAAACACTTGTTTATCTGACACTCAAATACATATATAATAATCCAAACCACACACATAGAAACACACGAAACAATAGCTTAGCCAGGACGATCGAGTTAAACACGCAAATAATTAAGATGTATAAACGAAAGCAAAACTAACAGAGACAATGAATCGGCGGCTCATGGATGATCGCTTTCTTTTCTTCATGAAAACTTGATCGTGTTTTTGGTGGGTTTTTTTTGGAGGAGGAGGGGGCCTGTAATGGACGGCCACCTGATATTTGCGGTCACCTTTGCAATGACTAATGGGTGACAGGATATGGCAGGTACTACTGTACATGTACTCACTGTGAATTTGTGCTGCTGTTAATTGTTGTTGATGCTAAGAGTGATGTTTCTCTGACAGAACCATGTCACCATGTATTTGTATTCTTCAGTACATGTACTCACAAGTTTGTCTTGCTGTTGTTGTTCTTTGAGTGATGTTAAGTATAATGTTTTTCTGGCAGAACCATGTCTCCACTGGCTGAGCTGTACTCAACATCAACCATGGAGCATCACCACTTTGACCAGTGCATCATGATCATATCCACAAAGGTAAGGTATTTTTCAAGCAGCACAGTACAAAAGTTCATATAAACAATTATTCTAAAAAATGACAGGAGGATAAATTAGGATGTGTAAATACTGCAAATGAAATGGGTCACCACCAATCAGACCTACCAATTAACATTCAGTTTGACAGGTTTCTTTTCTCACATGTGTGACATGTAACTACTGCATGCTTTGGCTTGATTTAAAAGCCTGCTTTTCAACTGACAAGAGTTTTGAACCAGCTAGGATGATCATTTCTTAGGACACAGGGCAGAGGTGCACGGACCGAAATAGTGTGTGTGACCCAAACGGGAGGGCGGGGATATAGCTCAGTCGGTAGCGCGCTGGATTTGTATCCAGTTGGCCGCTGTCAGCGTGAGTTCGTCCCCTAGGGCGGGGATGTAGCTCAGTCGGTAGCGCGCTGGATTTGTATCCAGTTGGCCGCTGTCAGCGTGAGTTCGTCCCCTAGCTGGGGCGGGGATGTAGCTCAGTCGGTAGCGCGCTGGATTTGTATCCAGTTGGCCGCTGTCAGCGTGAGTTCGTCCCCACGTTCGGCGAGAGATTTATTTCTCAGAGTCAACTTTGTGTGTAGACTCTCCTCGGTGTCTGAACACCCCCGTGTGTACACGCAAGCACAAGACCAAGTGCGCACAAAAAAGATCCTGTAATCCATGTCAGAGTTCGGTGGGTTATAGAAACACGAAAATACCCAGCATGCTTCCTCCGAAAGCGGCGTATGGCTGCCTAAATGGCGGGGTAAAAACGGTCATACATGTAAAAGCCGTGGGAGTTTCAGCCCATGAACGAACAAACAAACAAACCCAAACGGGAGAGATCAAACCGCGGGTTCTGATTCGTTGAAATCACAACAAATCGAAATGTAATCCAATCCAACACTGTTTGAGTGGTAACTTTCTTGTTCACCTCAACCCTGGTATTGACAATCGTGGTGACTGACTGTTTCAGGGCAGCGACATCCTGTGCAACCTGACCCAGGCAGACTACGAGCAGGTGATAGGAGTGCTGGAAAACGCCATCCTCTCCACCGACCTCGCCCTCTACTTCAGGTAGAAAATAGTCCAGTCTCAAGTTAAAGGACCAGACCACGCTGTTTTAGCGTCAAAAACGCTTCGAATCGTGTTCCTGCGCGACCGAACACTTCCCGATGTTTGCAGTTAGTTAGAAAACCACTTTCTTACCGTCTTCAACAATGTTTGGTTTACTTCGGAATCTTCTAAGGCCGTAATCCGACGAATTTTGTGACCGAAGCGACGGATTTCTTCTCCAAAACGACCCGCCATTGTGCCGCGTGATCTTCGCGAGACTGGCTTATGAATAAATTATCCGTGACGTCACACCGTGTGGAGATGGTAGTTTACCAACATCATGAACATGACAACAACAAGCGTAACTGCAGACGAAATTGAACCGTACATGTTCGAACTACCGGTTTCTCTCCTCGAATCAAGCATGAAAGATGAGGGCGGAGTTCCAGCAGTAGTGAAACAGTGACGATGAAAATTGCGACACTGTTTGTCTCAGCGATCAAAGGTAAACACGCCCGCTCTCTGTGCTGAACTTATCGTCTGCTTTCGAGTCTGTGCTATTTTTTCACTCTCGCCTTGTCAACGCACTCGCGAATAAGTGGGATATTGTTTAAGTGTTCATGCATTGCATTCACGAGTAAAAGAACAACAGCTCATCGCAGTTTTAACTGTTCTTGATTATTTCAGAGACTGGTGTCAGAGTGGCCACTGTACCTGTTGTATTGTGTGGGAGGGGCAGATTTGAGAGAGAGAGGAAGCTAGCCTGAGGTACATTGTAGAATGAAAACTTGCAGGGGAGCAAGAATGCATCACCAGCCACGAAGGTGTACATACAACTTTTTTTGAGGTGCCTATATTTGTTTGATTGTTAAATGTATGTATTTGTTGTTGTTTTTAAAGGCTATCAAGAAAACTGTTGTCATTTAAATTTGTAACACTCAGTCACATATAGTTTCACACACACACACACAAGATTAACTCACTTGCATGCCCACAGAAGAAGTTTGCTCTTCACATTGTTCTGTTGTTGTTTTTATAATGTAATCATTGTAACATCAACACTCAGTAATAACCAATATTACAACACAATCACTTTTTCATCAGAACTCACTCACATACTACATGACTTTGTATTAAACCCTGGTTTATGGACACTTGCATTTGTACTTTGCATGGGAAAGCAGCCTGAATTTCAGGTGAACTTTAATAAAAGAAGATTTATATGTATGTTGCTCTAGATGCATGTTTTAATAAATAATAATGACATTCAGGAAAGTAAAAGGACTGTTGAAGTTTGCTGTTGTAAAATGTCTGATGATTAGGGTTCTGTTGCACATTTAGTGAATTGACTGTACCAATTGCTGTTATTATTTACACCCAATCAGTGCATCCACATGATATTATGTAGCTTAAATTAAAGAAAATGTTTTGATGTGTTCAGAACATACCAACAAGTTGCACACTCACTGACTTTCCGAAAGAACAGGAAAGTTCTTCCTGCCTGTCTGGTCGCTGCCATCAGAGACCTCTTTCTGTCACAGAGCTACACAGGCTTCAAATATATATATATATATATGTAAGATAAATAAAAGGTACATTACAACTCTCAACTGCGGGGTGTGTGTGTGTGTGTGGGGGGGAGGGGGGATGTGCATAACCATTGCATACTTAAGGTCGGCTTAAACTGCAAACAGAAATGTGGAGCTTGCGTAACAATTCTTGCTTTGTCAGATTTGGAGATAGGCAGCCTCAGTCTATATAGTTGGTCGCCAGTTGGGGCGTCCTGCTTGGTGACAACTTGAGCTTTGTCAACTGGTCTAGCTGTAGCAGTCAAAGTCTGGGCACTGTTGCATTGTAGTCTTGCTGTGTATGCAGAGCTTTGTTGTAGCTGCCATAGGCCAGTGTTGCCATAGGCCAGTGTTAGGATCACCACCCCCTCAAACAGCTCGTTCAGTTAACCTGATGCCTGTTTTAGACAGAAAAAAAAGTTACCACAATCAGCAGAACTTTCACCGGAGAAAGGGCATAATTCTTTCATACTTTCTTTCTCATAGCTTTTTTTGGTTTTTATAATCTCTTCATTACACTAAATAACATCCATCTTAAGACCTATTTTGAGCCTTAATTTAAGTTGACTAGTAATGATATTAATCATAATGTATTTATTTTTATAATGTACAAACTAGAGTATGTATGTGGATATGTGTGTGATGGTGCTGGTATGGATATGTGTGGTTTGGGTTATGTGTGTACTGATGTGTACATTTTATGTGTTTTGTATGTTTTGCGAGTGCGATTTTATGTGATGTTATTCTGTACACCAGCCAAAACAAAATGTCTGGTATATTAGATAATAAACGCACCTTTAAATTTATTAGCGACTACACCCCGTCACCCTCCAGTCCCCCTCCCCCCCATTACACCCTACACTTTTAACATTGTATAAAAAATCATGCCCCAATATAGGTCCCTAGTTACCTGGGAGGACGTTAAGCTCCATAATCAACATCAACAACGTATTGAATTGAATTGAAAAGCTGGGGTTAGGAGGTCTAACTTCTTGATTTAAAGTGTTTTTTTTCTCAGGTGCATGTAGTTTTTTTATTTGCTTGAAATCATGGTGTATTCTGGTTGTAAGAGAAGAGTCAATTTCCTTGTAAGCCTGCAAAATTAAGATTTGTCATTTTTGAAGTAGCCTACATTTTTGTAAGAGTCCAAAATAGTCCAGGATAAGGAGGAAAAACATAGGGTGGGTCAGGAAATCTGAAACATTGCATAGTTTTGTTTTGCCTATGTAGACACAAAAAGTACTTAGAGCACTTTTTCCCCCCCAAGAGAGCATAGCTTAGTTTTAATTATTTTAATGCCACTGTTAGCAAGAGGAGTACTACAGACAGCAATCAAACAGTGGGTTTTTTCTGTAGACATTGCTATTTCTGTTTAGGTGTTTCAGTAGTTTTCTATGCGGATAAATCATGCTGCATGATCACTAGAAACAATCCAGCTCTGTTGCATGCAAGTTTTTTAAAGGTTTTTTTCCCCATGTTACTCCGAGAG